>NW_026878594.1:0-240282 GCF_032173495.1 Musca vetustissima | reverse complement strand
GTGGGGATGGGTGCTGGAATTGGAATCCTCTTGGCATTTTTTATGACCATATATGTATCGCCGCTGTTCAGTCGGGTACCCATAAAGGTGCGACGTATCCGGGAGGATGGTTCTAATATTTATGGATATTATACAGTGATGCCGAAACCAACATATTTTGTTTAAGTCATATAGAATAAATAAATCGAATTTAAAAGTATTATTGAAAAACAAAAACAAGACAAAAAACTTTTTTTTTAACTTTTTAAAACCCCCTACAAGGCGTCGATTTTTTAAAAAATATTTTTTAAGGTCTCATACAAGGCGTGGATTTTTATACCCTTCATCTCACTGTGGTACAGTGTATTATGACTTTGTGCATAAGTTTGTAACAGGCAAACGGAAACGATATAGACCCATAGTTCCTTTTGAGAATATGCATAGAATCACTTTCTAAGTCGATTTATGCATGTCCGTCCATCTGTCCGTCCGTCTGTCCATGTTAAATTGTAAACAAAGTACAGGTCGCATTTATGATCCGAATTGGATGAAATTTGGCACAGGTCACTTATTCGGCCCAAGGACGAACCCTATTGAAATTGGGAAAAATCGGTTCAGATTTAGATATAGCTCCCATATATATATTTAACCGATTTAATGTAAACGGTCCCTATATATCTTTCGATTTGCACGAAATTTGGTACAGCCTAATCATTTAGGTTTAGAATGATGTCTGCCAAGTTTCGTGAAAATCGGTCCAGATTTAGATAAAGCTCCCATATATAGTTTCGTCCGATTTCATGTAAATGGTGCACCAAGTCCCTATATAGTTCAATTTGCACGAAATTTTGCATAACGTGCTGAATTAAGCCTAGAGTGATGTATGCCAAGTTTGGAGAAAATCGGTCCAGATTTAGATATAGCTCCCATATATAGTTTCGTCCGATTTCATGTAAATGGTGCCCCAAAGTCCCTATATATCTTTCGATTTGCACGAAATTTGGTACAGCCTAATCATTTAGGTCTAGAATGATGTCTGCCAAGTTTCGTGAAAATCGGTCCAGATTTAGATATAGCTCCCATATATAGTTTCGTCCGATTTCATGTAAATGGTGCCCCAAAGTCCCTATATATCTTTCGATTTGCCCGAAATTTGGTACTGCCTAATCATTTAGGTCTAGAATGATGTCTGCCAAGTTTCGTAAAAATCGGTCCAGATTTAGATATAGCTCCCATATATAGTTTCGTCCGATTTCATGTAAATGGTGCCCAAAGTCCCTATATATCTTTTGATTGGCACGAAATTTGGCATAACGTACTGAATTAAGCCTAGAGTGATGTCTGCCAAGTTTGGAGAAAATCGGTCCAGATTTAGATATAGCTCCCATATATAGTTTCGTCCGATTTCATGTAAATGGTGCCCAAAGTCCCTATATATCTTTTGATTGGCACGAAATTTGGCATAACGTACTGAATTAAGCCTAGAGTGATGTCTGCCAAGTTTGGAGAAAATCGGTCCAGATTTAGATATAGCTCCCATATATAATTTCGTCCGATTTGATGTAAATGGTCCACCAAAGTCACTAAATATCTTTCGATTTGCACAAATTGTGGCATAACGTACTGAATTGAGTCTAGAATGATGTCTGCCAAGTTTCGTGAAAATAGGTCAAGATTTAGATATAGCTCCCATATATGGTTTCGTCCGATTTCATGTAAATGGTGCACCAAAGTCCCTATATATCCTTCGATTTGCACGAAATTTGGCATAACGAACTTAATTGAGCCTAGAATGATGTCTGCCAAGTTTCGTGAAAATCGGTCCAGATTTAGATATAGCTCCCTTTTATTATAGATTGATTTTAAGTAATTTACGTACTAAGGAACCAATAGGAATAAAGCGTTCCGAAATTAGTATAACCTAACGTGTGACAGGTTTGTTTGACATCGCTCAATATTTGGATAGAGCTTCCATATATATTTTCGCCCGATTTCAAATAAATTGGGCATCAAACTCCTCATGTTAGTCAGATTGACATCAAATTTTGCACAACTTACAAAATTGAGCATAGAATTAGTTGCGTTTTCTAGAAGTGCAGACATAGCCCAACGGATGACCTATTTATATTTGTTTGAAGTCGATTGACATACTTTATGGATAGATCTAGGTAGATTCACATTTAGATAAATATCACATTTTTTTCATCCAATTTTATGTTATAGTCCTGTTTAATATACCCATAGTGGTGAAGGGTATCATATAGTCGGCCCCGTCCGACTTTACTACTTTCCTTACTGGTTAAAAATAGTTTTAAAAGTTCTACTATAGACATGGATTTTTAAAAATATTTTTTTAAAGACTAAGTCAAAAATAAAATTCGGAAACAAAAATTGTAACCACTTTCAGCTACGTGGGAATAACTGTATTCATGAATGAATGACCTACAAAAGCCGAACAGCCCAAACCATTGCTGAGTATTACTATTGCAGACAAATTAACTAAACTGCATAAATCATAAGTTCGTACACCTGTTTACAAATATAACTGCAACAACAGCAAAACACAAAAATACAATAAATTTTCGCAAACGCCCCTCATTGCTAAAAGGTTAAATAACCATAGACCAAAATTCCCAACAACAACAAAAATGAAATAAAACAAATTTTTTGAATGAAATACAAGATTCTTTAGCCAAACAAGTCACGTTTCTTTTAATTGTCATTCAACAGACACGAAACACCAGACAGAAAAAAACGAGAGTATTTTTTTGGACGGGGTGGAGGGAGGTAATTCAAATCGACAAACAAATTACTGCAGCGTAATAGTCGTAAAAATAATTAACACTAAGCTGAGAGGAAATTTATTTGAATGTATGAGAAACCAGACAAACGAAAAACAATGAATGCCGGTGTAGGGATTAGGGACTCAGTGGTCCCTCAGTTTGTCTGTATAGACTCAGATAATACTCTGCTCGTTTGCGATAACGGCACAGACCTCTAAGATGGACTATCATGCACTCAATAACCTAACCACTCATCTATGATAGACTCACACCCTTCGCCTCCCTCAACTTGCTGGACCTCAGAAATTGGTGGCAGTTCCACTGACTCTAACTTCGGCTACAACTCATTTATTGGTCCTTCAGCCAACCTCACTTGACGCCCTGGGACATTAACGCATTTACGATAGATCCCCTAGATTTAGATCAATCCATAAACATGTCATTCGTTTGTTACAATGGGACAAAATTATGTAAATCGGTTAGGTTAGACTAATTTATGCATGTTTTGTTCCTAATGGACATATTTTAGGTCCTTGGGTCCTACTTAAAATCGGACGAAACTATATGGGAGCTATATTTAAATCTGGACGGATTCCAACAAAACTTGTCTATACTATCATAAGTAGGTTGTAAAAATTTTGTGTCAATCGGCCTAACTTTGAGTCTTTTATTTGAAATCGGAAGAAAATATATATGGGAGTTATAACAATTACCGATCTGATTTCAGCAAAACTTGACACATGTTATGTTACACAAACTTTAGTACGTTGTGCAAAATTCTGTGGTAATCGGCATAACTTTGAGTCTCAAAATCAAACAATTTTCAAAATTTCGTGCAAATTTAAAATTAAATCGGAAGAAAATATATGGGAGCTATATCTAAATCTGAACCGATTTTCACGAAATTTAACACACATCGTTTTATAATTAATTCAGTACGCTGTGCCAAATGTCGTGCAAATGGAAGGATATCTAGGGACTTTGGTGCACTTTTTACCTTAAATCGCACTAAAATATATCGGAACCGATTTTCAGGAAATTAAACACACATCGTTCTAGACTTTATTCATTACGCTGTGCCAAATTTCGTGGAACTCGAAAGATATATAGGGGCTTTGGTGGACCATTTAAATAAAATCGGACAAAACTATATATGAGAGCTATATCTAAATCTGAACCGAAACTTAGCACACATCATTCTGGGCTTAATTCAATGAGCTGTGCTAAATGTCGTGCAAATCGAAAGATATATAGGGACTTTGGTGCTTCATTTACATAAAATCGGACGAAAATATATATGGGAGCTATATCTAAATCTGAACCGATTTTCAGGAAATTTGACACACATCATTGTAGACGTAATTCATTACGCTGTGCCCAATTTCGTACAAATCGAAAGATATATTGGGACTTTGGTACACCATTTGCCTTAAATCGGACGAAAATATATATGGGAGCTATATCCAAATCTGAACCGATTTTCACGAAATTCAACACACATTGTTTTATACTTAATTCAGAACGCTATACCAAATTTCGTGCAAATCGAGGTATATATATGGACTTTGGTGCACTATTTACCGAAAATCGGACGAAATTATATATGGGAGCTATATCTAAATCTGAACCGATTTATCCCAATTTCAATAGAGTTCGTTCTTGGGCCAAAAAAATGAGCTGTGCCAAATTTCATCAAATTCGAATCAAAAATGCGACCTGTACTTTGTTTACAATTTAACATTGACAGACAGACGGTGGTGGATCCAGGGTCACCATTGCTGTAATTAGATAGAAAGATTAGATTTAAACTCTTCTTACCTACTATACATGTTCTCGCCTTGTCCCCCATGGACGCGGCGATATGTCAAAGTTGGTATTCCTTAATCCTGAAACTATATTATTATAAATATATGGCTCCTGTACTAAGACGATGTCCACTTCAGAGTTCGTGAGGAACAGGAGTAGTTCGGCGGCTGCGGCCTTGCAATGATGCAGATTGATCTGCAGAATGCGCAGCCTATGCCGCTTCCCTACTACTACTGAGTTTCGGTGGATTTGTTCAGTCGAAACCGAACCCATCCTGAACCGAAGTTCAGTTTCCCCTCACGCTCCCTAAGATACGCCTCCCCCGGTGGGTCAACCGCAACTCTTGCTACCATCCCACCATCCTCGTTACAGGGAGCTAGACTGACAACAGTCCAGCCCGATGTAGTGAGGCTGGGGTTTTGCAGCGCCAGCATTTTCAGCAGGAGCTCCTTGTCCACTGAAGGTGGGGGAACCCAGGCTGAAAGGATCCGTCTGGTTGGGATTTCAGATAGGGAGACCGCAGAAAGTTTGGCTCCTTCCCAGAGCGCGCCAAAGCCGCCAACGGTTTTCACAAGAAGATCCTTAGATTTCTTGTTTAGACAGTTGATGACTTTGCCACCATTCTGCATGAAGGCACTACCAAACTGACGATCCCCTTGGTCCGACCCACAGACAATGGCCGACCGAAGGGCTCCTTTAAAGAGCAATCAATGACCATCACTGGTCCTGCCATGAGGATCAGATTTGTCAATGATTGCCACTAGAAGGTCTTCTTCAACGGCTACCTTGGTCGGTCTGTCATATGGCTTACGCTGTCTTTGGCTACGAACTTTGGAGTTCGCCTTTCCAGAGGAGGTTGATGTCTTCTCTGTACTTAGCTGTTTCTCCGCCATTTGTTGTCAAGCGACAGCTGCATATGAGGTAGAAGGATCTGCCAGACGAGAAGTCATCGCCTTCTTGGGTGAAGGTTGCGGACCTGCTGAAGAGCGGATGCGCTTCACAGATTTGCTCTGTGGGGCGACATTTACTCCCCCAGGAGACGATTGTTCCTTGGCTCCTATTTCGACCACTAGTGGATCCACCCAAAGCTTTAGCTTCACCTTTGTCGTTAGGCGCAGAATCGGGCTTTGAGACAGAGCCCTCAACACGTTGATCACCCTTCTGGGTAACATTTTGCTTAGGGATGTTCTCAATTGTCTTTTCCTGTGCATTCTTACTAGGGTTCGGCTTTGAGCCGGGCTTCAGGTCAGAAGTCGGCTTAGCACATTTGTCAGAGAGAGTGGGCTTCGCCGATTCTATCACTTTGGTGCGAGTAGTAGGATTCGGGAGGGAGATCCTGTCCATTTCGAGTTCACGATGGAGAGCGTACGGATAGATTCTTCCCCCTGTGTAGACTTGGCTGGGATCACCGTGGTGTCCAGCTCATCATCAGTTAAGGTGAGATTCAATAGCAGTTCCTCCGGAAGTGTATCCCCACATTGCTCTTCCGGTACCAGTTTGTCTAACTGGTCGAAGAGTTCCTTACTTTGCTCCTCTAGACTATCGCGGATAGCGCGTAGAGTCCTGTGTAGGTCGTCCCCTCCCAGAACTACAGTCCTGTCAGTCAGAGACTGATTTTCATTAGTATTGACATGCTCATTTGCCAAAGGAATAGCCGGTTCGTCAAAGTTCTTGTTGTGAATTGAAATAGACTTAAAAAAGACCCTGTACCACAGTTTGGTGAAAGGTATAAAAATCGACGTCTTGTAGGGGAACTTACAAAAACACGTTTAAAAGAGCCTAAAATATATTTTTATAAAATCCACGCCACCAAAAAGAAATAAAAATCTTCTTCTCGAAAAAAATATTTTTGGCCTCCGTGTTTTTTAATGTTTATATGTTTTGTTTTTTCATCCCATTTTGAATTTTGAAACATTTCAATTTGTTCCCCCATTTATCCAAATTTCTCTCCATAATTCAATTTTGCAATTAATTACGAAATGAATATTTCAATTTTACAACATCTTAAACGTCGTATCATAAATTGTCTAACACTTCGATTGTTCCCTTGGCACCCTTTCGAAAAAAAATTACGACTTCTCTATACGATGTCTTAATCGTGACAACAATTAGGGAATCTCACACTATCACCCCTCCTCACCCCACCATCAGCAATTCAAAATATTGTTTCCGATTTCAAAATATGTTCGATTCTAGAAAAAAGCTGAAAACAAAAACACTTGTCATGACATTGCCCGGCTAAGCTGTTAGGCTATCATTCTTAGAGTCTTCGTGTTTTCCGCTCATGAACAATGAATTACACGAGCTGAGTTTCTTTTTTTGTTTTCCAGTCTGTCTAGCATTATTTTCGTCATATCGTCGTCACCCAAAAAAAAGACAAACTGACTGACTGGGTGCTTGCTTGCCGGCCTAGCTTCTTTGGGGTTTTTGGCGCTGGGGTTGGGTTTGAGGTTGGCTCATCACATCGTTGATGTTTCTATTCAGGGTCATAAAATGTTAAGTGGGTCTCTTCCCAAATGGACAGCAACAACACGAACACGATCACTACGCAGTGACACACTATGTGTCCGACGGGGGGCTACATAAGAAAATGCTGTTGTACAAGACGACAATCCGACACTGGCTGGCTGACATTATTATTAATAACTTCACACACTTAGTAGTGGTGTTCGACTTATAAAGAGAGGAAGGGAGAGTATGAAGAGGGGAAGTAAGTTCAGAGGGGGGGGCTTAATGTTAATAATTAAAAAATTTGTTTTTTTTTACAAGAATTCTCTCACATAATAATCCATGGTTTGCTTATTGTTTTCACCCAATAAACCATTGTTTATATTTTTGACACTTTATGCAGAGCAGACAACATGACAATGCTTAGAATTTATTGTGTGTATGAGCTTTTTTCGGTTTTGATTGCGATCGTGTTTAAGCTTACCATCCACATACACAGTTTTAGGGTTAAGAATTCCACTCATTTGTGGACCCAATGCTTATCGGTAGGTATGTGAATGAGTTTTTTTTTAACGAGTGGGGAATGAGCTTTGGAGTTAATGTTATTGGCTGTTAATCAGTGGGAAACTTTGAGTGCTGGGTTTCCGTATAGAATTTTACTCATTGTGATAATAATAACAAAAATTAATAAACAACACCATTTACGTGATAAATAAAATAGCATATGATCATATTTTCTGACGAAATTATTGTATTTATCCAATTTAAACGCTACCAAGAACGGACTTATACCCACATTTTTTTTTCAAGAACCGTTTTTATGCCATCCACCATAGTATGCAGGGTATATACATTTTGTTTTTTCGTTTGTAATTCATCGAAATAATAATTTCCGACCCTATAAAGAATATATATTTTTGATCAGCGTAAAATTCTATTACGATCTTAGCCTGTCCGTCTGTCGGTCTGTCGTTCCGTCTGTTGTAATCACTCTAGCCTCTAAATGAACTGAGATAGATCACCAACATATTGCATAGAGTCGTCTTTTGTCAGCAGGCAGGTCAAATTAGAAGATGGGCTATATCGGTCCACGTTCAGGCATAGCTCCCATATAATGGCAACCCCCAATTTTCGGTATTTTGGGGTTCTTGAGCGCGTTTTCAACCAAATTTAGTACATTTACTGCATTTTTCGACTGATTTGGTTGCAATTTAGTAATTTGAGTTCTATATTATAAATAAAGATACATTTTTTCGTGTAGCCCCCATATAAGGGTGGTACTTATATGGTATTTTGGAGTTCTTGTGCGCGTTTTTTAACTGAATTCGCTGAAAATTTGTACATTGGGTTCTTATTGGGTACCAAATTTCTCCACTAGAAATAATTAATATAGGTCCACTTTTTCATGTAGCTTGCATATAACGGTACATTTCATTTCAAGTACCTTTTAATATACCTATGGTGGAAGGTATCCAAAGTTCAGCTCGGCCGAACTTAAAGCTTTTTATACCCTTCACCACACTGTGGTACAGGGTATTATGTCTTTGTGCATATGTTTGTAACAGGCAAAAATAATCGAGATAGACCCATGGTTCCTTTTGAGAATATGCATAGAATCACTTTCTGAGTCGATTTACGCATGTCCGTCTGTCCGTCCGTCCGTCCGTCTGTCCATGTTAAATTGTAAACAAAGTACAGGTCGCATTTATGATCCGAATTGGATGAAATTTGGCATAGGTCACTTATTTGGCCCAAGGACGAACCCTATTGAAATTGGGAAAAATCGGTTCAGATTTAGATATAGCTCCCATATATATATTTAACCGATTTAATGTAAACAGTCCCTATATAACTTTCGATTTGCACGAAATTTAGTACAGCCTAATCATTTAGGTCTAGAATGATGAATTAATAGAGCACCAATTTTTAGGATTGTCGTTAAAAGAATAATATAATCCTCCAAATAGAGCAGGACCTTTATATGAAGACTATGACAAAACACGGACCTACCACACTGTGGTACAGGGTATTATGTCTTTGTGCATATGTTTGTAACAGGCAAAAGGAAACGAGATAGACTCATGGTTCCTTTTGAGAATATGCATAGAATCACTTTTTAAGTCGATTTATGCATGTCCGTCCGTCCGCCCGTCTGTCTGCCTGTCTGTCTGTCCATGTATTTTTGTGAGCAAAGTACAGGTCGCATTTATGATCCGAATTGGATGAAATTCGGCACAGCCCATTTGTTTGGCCCAAGGACGAACCCTATTGAAATTGGGAAAAATCGGTCCAGATTTACATATAGCTCCCATATATATATTTAACCGATTTAATGTAAACGGTCCCAATATATCTTCCGATTTGCACGAAATTTGGTACAGCCGAATCATTTGGGTCTAGAATGATGTCTGCCAAGTTTCGTGAAAATCGGTCCAGATTTAGATATAGCTCCCATATATAGTTTCGTTAGATTTCATGTAAATTGTGCACCAAAGTCCCTATATATCTTTCGATTTGCACGAAATTTGGCATAACGTACTGAATTCAGCCTAGAGTGATGTCTGCCAAGTTTCGAGAAAATCGGTCCAGATTTAGATATAGCTCCCATATATAGTTTCGTCCGATTTCATGTAAATGGTGCAGCATAATCCCTATATATCTTTCGATTTGCACGAAATTTAGCACTACGTACTGAATTGAGCCTAGAGTGATATCCGCCAAGTCTCGTGAAAATCGGTCCAGATTAAGATATAGCTCCCATATATAGTTTCGTCCGATTTCATGTAAATGGTTCACCAAAGTCCCTATATATCTTTCGATTTGCACGAAATTTAGCATAACGTACTGAATTGAGTCTAGAATGATGTCTGGTATGTTTCGTGAAAATCGGCCCAAATTTAGATATAGCTTCCATATACAGTTTCGTCCGATTTCATGTGGTTCATGGTGCACCAAAGTCCCTATATATCTTTCGATTTGCACGAAATTTGGCACAGAGTACTGAATTAGGTCCAGAATGATGTGTGCCAAGTTTCGAGAAAATTGGTCCATATTTAGATATAGGTCCCATATATAGTTTCGTCCGATTTCAAGAAAATTGTGCACCAAAGTCCCTATATATCTTTCGATTTGAACCAAATTTGACATAACGTACTGAATTGAGCCATGTTTCGAGAAAATCGGTCCAAATTTAGATATAGCTCCCATATATAGTTTCGTCCGATTTCATGTAAATGGTGCACCAAAGTCCCTATATATCTTTCGATTTGCACGAAATTTGGTATAACATACTGAATTGAGCCTAGAGTGATGTCTGTCAATTTTCAAAAAGATCGGTCTAGATTTAGATATAGCTCCCATATATAGTTTCGTCCGATTTCATGTAAATGGTGTGCCAAAGTCCCTATATATCCTTCGATATGCAGGAAATTTGCATTAACGTACTGATTCAAATCTAGAGTGATGTCTGCAAGTTTCGAGAAAATAGGTCCAAATTTAGATATAGCTCCCATATATAAATTTAGTCCCGAATGATGTGTGCCAAGTTTCGTGAAAATCGGTTGAGATTTAAATATAGCTTCCTTATATTATAGATTGGTTTTAAGTTATTGACACAGCAAGGAACAAATATATGGCAGATAGGAACAAAACGTACTGAAATTAATATAACCTAACCTGTGACAAGTTTGGTTGAAATCGGATATAGCTTCCATATATATTTCGCCCGATTCTAAGTAAATTGGGCATCAAACTCCTCATGTTAGTCAGATTGACATCAATTTTTGCACAACGTACAAAATTGAGCATGTAATTACGTAGTTGCGTTTTCTAGAAGTACAGACATAGCCTAATGGATGACCTATTGATATTTGTATGAATTCGGTTTACATACTTTTGTCCCATTGTAACAAACGAATGACATGTTAATGGATAGATCTAGTTAGATTCACATTTAGATAAATATCACATATTTTATTTCATCCAATTTCATGTTAATAGTCCTGTTTAATATACCCACAGTGGTGAAGGGTATCATATAGTCGGCCCGTCCGACTTTACTACTTTCCTTACTGGTTCCAATTGGAAACTGCCACACAAACCCTCAAAACACCGAAACTTGGGCGGGACCTTTATATGGGGACACGGGTCTATAGGAATTATTTTTTGTGTCAATGTCTGTCAGCCTCCAAAAATCCCCGAAATGCGAAATTAAGGCTTTTTCGAATATAAAATGCGGCTACACACCCCCAATAATGAAAATTTAACTGGAAGTTTATATGGGCGCTATTCCGAAATATGGACTTATATTTATAATTTTCTGAATATCTAAAAATCTGGTATGCCAAATGAAAGTTATTTCGCTTGGAAAATACGCCTAGAACTTTCATAATACGGAGAGTTGCACGGGGACTATGATAAAACATTTACCTTTATGGATTATTTTCCGTGAAGATGTCTGTCAGCCTCCTTTAATCCGAAATGCCAAAATACAACCTTTTTGGTTGGAAAATGTAACTAAATCCTTGAAAATAACGAACATTTGCCTGTACCTTTTTATGTGACCTATACCAAAATGTTCGATACCAAACTTCCATATAAATGACAGTGCACATCTTCAAAGCTCTATCTTAAATATAGGCATCTCTATCGTGATTTCAACAGCCAGACAGGCTGGACTGGCTAAATCGACACAGAATATAATTCTGGCCAGGTTCTTCGGTAAAAGGGGTCTTGTGGCGAACGTTTAGCCGAAGCAAATCATGGCGATCAATTCTGAGTGGTACATACAAATTGTGTGTCTTCGGAGAAACTCTATTGGCGAAATTGAGCAAACGAATTACTGAACACCAACATAAGGCGAGTTCTCAAACAAATGCTCGAACTAGCGACTCTTTGACCCACACATCAAGAAAAAATGTGTCGTATGCTGGTTAGAAGTGGTTCTTTCTGAGTGTATAAAGTGCTTCATACAGTTTCCACGTTTTGCTGTAACATGACCCAACTTATAGTCAAATTGTTGTGATAGATGTGAATTTTTCTTTAGGCGTTTCGTAGAGAATAAAATATTTTTTTTGTAGAATATGTCGAATATGTAGGTCCATGTTTTGAAATATTCTGTGTATGTAGGTCAATACCCAGAATATTTCGGTTTCTCAGAAGTTAAACAAATTTTTTGTCTTCTGTCCTTGTCTTATATACCGCGTTCCCAGAAGTTAAAGGTTTCGTCGTAGAATATTTGAATATAAGTCCATGTTTTGACACGACCTCTATACACAGGGTATTTTGGTTTCTCATTATTTGAATGAAAATGTGACACGACCTGTTTTATGCTTCTTAAAATACCCAAGCATATTTTCTAATTCGTTTATTTTGAATCATTTAAAATATTTTTAATGTCTAATTTGGAGTTTCCGGTTCTCAAAATCCAGAAGACCTTCTCATCTCGGTTTCTTCACTAATAAAGAACCTTCCTTCAGAAATTTGTTAATATGTTTTATTGATCTGCTAGCAAAGGTTCTAAGTAAATTTTCCTCGCTACAGTTATAGTATGTCTCCTTAAAATCGGTTCATTTTTTGGTACAACCAATCGGTTCCATATGCGTTGCTTGGTGGCATCATATAAGGGATCGGCTCCATTTTCGTTATTTTAAGAGTATTAGCCGCCTTTTTCTAACGAAATGGCTGTTGTTTGGTATTCCGGACTAATGGTGAATAAAATAAATTCTTCCCAAAAATATTTTTTATGTTTTTAAATAAACTTTAAACTGATTTACGTCGACCTGACATCTTATCAAAGAAAGACTGCCTTCAAAGTGGAAGGTATATGGAAGTGGCATCGTTGTATAGTTACTCAAAAACGATGACTTCAAAAACTGTTCAGCGATAACCCTGCTTAATAACACATCCAAAATTCTGGCAACCATAATACAAAAAAGTATTCATTTTGAGAGATGAAGAGTCGGGCTTCCGACTAAATAGAAATTGTCTGAACTAGGCCAACATCCTAAGAGTCATAATAGTAAAAGCTATACGCACCACACTGTATCTACTGTTTATAGAATTCAAGAAAAGTTCGATACCATTAGACGATATGCCATATGGGAAGCGCTGAGCAAAAAGTAAGCACAAAAAAAAAAAAAAATCCGGATAATAACACGCAGTTATTCACAACGGGAATATAAGTCAATCGTTTCACATCAACGCGGGAGTAAAACACGAATGTCCTCTAGTAGGTGCGATAGAGGTCATTCGTGTTTCACTCACTAAAAAATGAATGAATGCTCTTGGAACCAAGGCTTTAGATGCATTTTTAACAGAGGTATCTCAGCTTCTCAAGGTGAAGAAATTCTGGAAAGGAAAATGTGTAATAAAGGTCCATTAATTCTGGTTCTCAGAGGGTGTACAACCTCCTCGACGGATAGTGTAAATGTAGGTCCATATTTGGTAATATTATTCTACGGCTTTCGAGGCATTTTTCAAGCCGAGTGGATTCTCAGAGGGTAGAAAACCCCTTTGGAAGAAAAAATTTGATCTATATTGTGATACAGGTCCCACATATTGGTCCCTCATTTTTACCAAATTTGTTGTAATTTGGTATTTTGGGTTATAAATTAGTTTCTTTCCAAACGAATATATAATAGGTGATTAGTTTCCCATATCCCTCCTTCATCAATATCCCTTCCAACTTTGTATGTTATAAAATAATTTCGTAGTGATAAGGATACAACTTGGCATTTTCGGTTGTTCTTCAATAAATACCATATCGCCATAAAATTGGTAAGTCAGGCCCATATATCTGTCCAGAAATGTATGTTATTTTTGTTAATTGATGGTAACACACCAATATTTATTTACCCCTTGTTCCGATTTTGCTGTGGGAAATGGTGTTGTTATTGTAAGCATCATTAGAGAAAGAAACAATAACTGACCATTGACTATGAGCTGCTGTGAGTCTAAATTTAATTATCAAAGCTTCGTCATAGGTCATTAAGAATAAAAAAATAACAACAAAATAAGTGTAGAAGAGAAGGGGGAGGGAAGGCAAGGGGGAGCATCATACATAACCCCATCAATTAATTCTGAGTTTCGAATTGGAAATGATTAAAACATAGGCCCCAAACTGATGAAGATGAGAGAGCAATACCAAAACGACGTCATCAATGGCAGTGGCCCCCACCAAATCAACCCCATGTGTGACAGAAGACATAAGAGAGGAAAACAATAAAAACAACAACTACAACAAAAGTAATAAAACAAAAAATAAAAACATCAACAAAAACAACAATTTATTATCTTTTGGCAAAAGAAGAACACGATCACAAGTTGGGTGCATCAGCCAGCCAGCAAGCCCAGCCTGCCTTCAGTTGCCAATGAATGAAAGAACGGGCTTGGACCAAGAACAACTCTTCGGCATCATCTTTCTACGTTCAGTCTTAAATGTATTGCGGATAAACGAGGTTTTTTGTTTTTTATCAAATTTATTATAATTTATTATAATAAATTTTTTATTATAATTTATCAAAATTAAGGTCCATCTTTGAAATGGAAGAGAAGAAAAATCAGAAGAAGAAAAAAAAATCCCAGCTGTAAACAATTATCGCCAATGAATTGAGAATTGAAAGAAAAAATCAGAATCTCAGCTTTAACCAATTAAAAAAAAAAAAACAGAAAGTGAAGTGCAGTGCAATGAAGTGAAATACGAGTAACAAGAAACCGATAAACAAAAGTAAAAACAAAGAAAACAAGTGCCATATGGATGAAGAAGGAGAATGAAATGAAATAAATTTTCATTATTCTCTCAAGCATAGCTTGGAATTGAAAGAAGCAGAATTGAAGTTGTGAGTGAATGAAAATCAAATATTTTTTTTTTGAACTTGCCATAAATCTAAGTAGCCAAAGATTTTCAAAATCAAAATCGTGTGTGAAAGCAATTGGAAAAAATTACAACAAATAAAAAAATCAACTTCTGTGTAAAATTAACTACCGCCCGCACTCCAGTGGTGTTCAACGAAGCGTTACACCGCCAGTGATCTTGAATTATTTTTTTCAACTTGAATTTGAAACTGCAATAAAAAACAACCTCCCCACTCAACCCACTTAATAATAAAAATCCATAGCATTTTGGTTAATTGTATTTAACCGCTTTAATTAATGGCAAATGTGTTTAATTTCATTATTTGTTCGGTTCGTTTTTTATTCGCCTAATTTTTTTAATTGACAACAAATGTGATGATTTATGAGGAGAGAGAGTTCAGCCAAGAGAGAGTGAATGAGAAAAAAGTGAAAATTTTTGCGGCATGAAAAATCGCTATAAAACTTATTAGTAATTCCAATTAGAAAAAATTCAATGTGCCACTTTATGTAGAAAAAATACGCCGACTTTTGAAGATTTTTTCATCAAGCTGGAAAGTCAAGGAAATTGCAAAGATAGCTAAAGAGGGAGATAACGAGACAGGGAGAGAGAGAGAGGTATGTTCATTTGGTTTGTATGAACATGATATGAATTTGATTAATTTATTTATTCATTTAAGAATATTAATTCGAATCAAGTGTAATGAAACTGTGCAACATGTAAAAATAGCTATTAAAACCATCATAAAAATTCCGGCCGGTAATCTGAAATTCAAAATCAGCTGTGAGTTATATTAAAATTTTTATGGTTCCTATATTGACTTTTAGGACCTTGGGCACCTGAAATATTTACTTACAAACGACACGTTTGGAAAGCCTATACAAATATGTTAATTTTGTAATTTGGTTCTCATTGGGTAGTAAATCTTCCAACCAAAAATGAATCGAAAACAATAGTTACAAAATTTCGACATTTTGGGCATATTTTTGGACCGAAATGGCTATTTTTAGGGGACTCTCAATCAATTAGGTAGAAAATCTACCAATTAAAAATTAACCAGTAAGGAAAGTAGTAAAGTCGGACGGGGCCGACTCTAGGATACCCTTCACCACTATGGGTACATTAAACAGGACTATTAACATGAAATTGGATGAAATAAAATATGTGATATTTATCTAAATGTGAATCTACCTAGATTTGTCCATAAAGTGTGTAAATCGACTTCAAACAAATATAAATAGGTCATCCGGTTGACTATGTCTGTACTTCTAGAAAACGCAACTACGTAATTCTATGCTCAATTTTGTACGTTGTGCAAAATTTGATGTCAATCTGACTAACATGAGGAGTATGATGCCCAATTTGCTTGATATCGGGCGAAAAAATATATGTAAGCTATATCCACATATTAAGCGATTTCAAACAAAATTGTCACAGGTTAGGTTATACTAACTTTAGAACGTTTTGTTCCTATTGGTTCCTTGGTGCGTCAATTACATAAAATCAATCTATAATAAAATGGAGCTATATCTAAATCTGGACCGATTTTCACGAAACAAGGCAGACATCACTCTAGGCTCAATTCAGTACGTTATGCCAAATTTCGTGCAAATCGAAAGATATATAGCGACTTTGGTGAACCATTTACATGAAATCGGACGAAACTATATGTGGGAGCTATATAGAAATATGGACCGATTTTATCGAAACTTGGCAGACATCACTCTAGGCTCAATTCAGTACGTTGTGCAAAATTTCGGGCAAATCGAAAGATATATATGGATGTTGGTGCACAATTTACATGAAATCGGACGAAACTATATATGGGAGCTATATCTAAATCTGGACTGATTTTCACGAAACTTGGCAGACATAACTCTAGGCTCAATTCAGTACGTTATGCCAAATTTCGTGCTAATCGAGATATATATACAATAAATCGGACGAAACTATATATGTGAGCTATATCTAAATCTGGACCGATTTTCATGAAACTTGGCAGACATCATTCTAGGCCCAATTAAGTACGTTATGCCAAATTTCGTGCAAATCGAAGGATATATAGGGACTTTGGGGCACCATTTACATGAAATCGGACGAAACTATATATGGGAGCTATATCTAAATCTGGACCGATTTTCTTGAAACTGGGCAGACACCATTCTAGACTCAATTCAGTACGTTATGCCAAATTTCGTGCAAATCGAAAGATATATAGAGACTTTGGGGCACCATTTACATGAAATCGGACGAAACTATATATGGGAGCTATATCTAAATCTGGACCGATTTTCACGAAACTTGGCAGGCATCACTCTAGGCTTAATTCAGTACGTTATGCCAAATTTCGTGCAAATCAAAAGATATATAGGGACTTTGGGGCACCATTTACATGAAATCGGACGAAACTATATATGGGAGCTATATCTAAATCTGGACCGATTTTCACGAAACTTGGCAGACATCATTCTAGACCTAAATGATTAGGCTGTACTGAATTTCGTGCAAATCGAAAGTTATATAGGGACTTTTTACATTATATCGGTTAAATATATATATGGGAGCTATATCTAAATCTGAACCGATTTTTCCCAATTTCAATAGGGTTCGTCCTTGGGCCAAATAAGTGACCTATGCCAAATTTCATCCAATTCGGATCATAAATGCGACCTGTACTTTGTTTACAATTTAACATGGACAGACGGACGGACGGACGGACGGACAGACGGACATTCGTAAATCGACTCAGAAAGTGATTCTATGCATATTCTCAAAAGGAACCATGGGTCTATCTCGATTATTTTTGCCTGTTACAAACATATGCACAAAGACATAATACCCTGTACCACAGTGTGGTGAAGGGTATAAAAATGGGTCGTAAATCTTCCAATCAAAAGCTATAAAAATAGATATAATAAATCGTTACTAGGTGTTAAATATTTCTACACGAAATATTGGTTTCATTTTAAGGGCAGTCACGAAATTTAATATTTTAACACGACATAGCCCCATAGAAAAATCCGATTGATTTTAGGTATCTTTTTATACCCTTCACCACACTGTGGTACAGGGTATTATGTCTTTGTGCATATGTTTGTAACAGGCAAAAGGAAACGAGATAGACACATGGTTCCTTTTGAGAATATGCATAGAATCACTTTCTGAGTCGATTTATGCATGTCCGTCCGTCCGTCCGTCTGTCCGTCTGTCCATGTTAAATTGTAAACAAAGTACAGGTCGCATTTATGATCCGAATTGGATGAAATTTGGCATAGGTCACTTATTCGGCCCAAGGACGAACCCTATTGAAATTGGGAAAAATCGGTTCAGATTTAGATATAGCTCCCATATATATATTTAACCGATTTAATGTAAACGGTCCCTATATATCTTTCGATTTGCACGAAATTTGGTACAGCCTAATCATTTAGGTCTAGAATGATGTCTGCCAAGTTTCGTGAAAATCGGTCCAGATTTAGATATAGCTCCCATATATAGTTTCGTCCGATTTCATGTAAATGGTGCCCCAAAGTCCCTATATATCTTTCGATTTGCATGAAATTTGGTATAACGTGCTGAATTAAGCCTAGAGTGATGTATGCCAAGTTTGGAGAAAATCGGTCCAGATTTAGATATAGCTCCCGTATATAGTTTCGTCCGATTTCATGTAAATGGTGCCCCAAAGTCCCTATATATCTTTCGATTTGCATGAAATTTGGTACAGCCTAATCATTTAGGTCTAGAATGATGTCTGCCAAGTTTCGTGAAAATCGGTCCAGATTTAGATATAGCTCCCATATATAGTTTCGTCCGATTTCATGTAAATGGTGCCCCAAAGTCCCTATATATCTTTTGATTTGCACGAAATTTGGTATAACGTGCTGAATTAAGCCTTGAGTGATGTATGCCAAGTTTGGAGAAAATCGGTCCAGATTTAGATATAGCTCCCATATATAGTTTCGTCCGATTTCATGTAAATGGTGCCCCAAAGTCCCTATATATCTTTCGATTTGCACGAAATTTGGTACAGCCTAATCATTTAGGTCTAGAATGATGTCTGCCAAGTTTCGTGAAAATCGGTCCAGATTTAGATATAGCTCCCATATATAGTTTCGTCCGATTTCATGTAAATAGTGCCCAAAGTCCCTATATATCTTCTGATTTGCACGAAATTTGGCATAACGTACTGAATTAAGCCTAGAGGGATGTCTGCCAAGTTTGGAGAAAATCGGTCCAGATTTAGATATAGCTCCCATATATAGTTTCGTCCGATTTGATGTAAATGGTCCACCAAAGTCGCTAAATATCTTCCGATTTGCACGAATTTTGGCATAACGTACTGAATTGAGTCTAGAATGATGTCTGCCAAGTTTCGTGAAAATAGGTCCAGATTTAGATATAGCTCCCTTTTATTATAGATTGATTTTAAGTAATTGACGTACTAAGGAACCAATTGGAATAAAACGTTCTGAAAGTTGTATAACCTAACCTGTGACAAGTTTGTTTGAAATCGCTCAATATTTGGATAGAGCTTCCATATATATTTTCGCCCGATTTCTAGTAAATTGGGCATCAAACTCCTCATGTTAGTCAGATTGACATCAAATTTTGCACAACTTAAAAAATTGAGCATAGAATTACGTAGTTGCGTTTTCTAGAAGTGCAGACATAGCCCAACGGATGACCTATTTATATTTGTTTGAAGTCGATTGACATACTTTATGGATAGATCTAGGTAGATTCACATTTAGATAAATATCACATTTTTTTCATCCAATTTTATGTTATAGTCCTGCTTAATATACCCATAGTGGTGAAGGGTATCATATAGTCGGCCCCGTCCGACTTTACTACTTTCCTTACTGGTTTCTTTATTGTTAAGATTTCAACCACATTTTGGCTGCAAATTGTATATTTCTGGGTTTTAGGAGGGTAAGAAATTGTTCGCAGAAAATTATCGGTTGTAGTTTGATGTTATACCCTTCAACATACTGTGGTACAGGGTATTATATATACTATATATCTTTCGATTTGGACAAAATTTGGCATAGCGAGCTGAATTAAGTCTAGAATGATGTGTGCTAAGTTTCGTAAAAATCGGTTCAGATTTAGATATAACTCCTTTATATATTTTCTTCCGATTTTATGTAAATTTGGCACAAAAGACCCAAAGTTTGTCCGATAGGCCCACAATTTTGTAAAATGTACTGAAGTTTGTATAAATTAATCTATGGAAAGTTTCCTGGAAATCGGTTCAGATGTATATATAAATATATTTTCGCACAAATTTGCCCCATTGCACGCAAACTACTCTAAATCTGACCGAATATTTGCAGAAAGGCTTGTGCATGGATTAGTGT
Organism: Musca vetustissima; assembly: GCF_032173495.1. NCBI lineage: Eukaryota > Metazoa > Arthropoda > Insecta > Diptera > Muscidae > Musca > Musca vetustissima. Next base: position 220,054 of record NW_026878594.1, on the reverse strand, counting down.
TATTCGGTTAGTGAACTTTTTAGGATGCATATGTAGAATATACCCAAAGTAGTCGGTCCAGTCCGACTTTACTACTTTCCTTACTGTTTTTATACCCTTCACCACACTGTGGTACAGGGTATTATGTCTTTGTGCATATGTTTGTAACAGGCAAAAATAATCGAGATAGACCCATGGTTCCTTTTGAGAATATGCATAGAATCACTTTCTGAGTCGATTTATGCATGTCCGTCTGTCCGTCCGTCTGTCCGTCCGTCCGTCCGTCTGTCCGTCCGTCTGTTCGTCCGTCCGTCCATGTATTTTTGTTAACAAAGTACAGGTCGCATTTATGATCCGATTTGGATGAAATTTGGCACAGGTCACTTAATTGGCCCAAGGACGAACCCTATTGAAATTGGAGAAAATCGGTCCACGTTTAGGCATAGCTCCCATATAAGGGTACCCCCAAATTTTTGGTATTTTGAGGTTCTTGAGCTCGTTTTTTAACTGAATTCGCTGAAATTTTGTACATTGAGTTCTTATTGGGTAGCAAATCTCCCTACCAAAAATTATAAATAAAGGTCCATTTTTTCAAATAGCCCCCATATAAGATTACCCCCAATTTTCGGTATTTTCGGGGTTTTGATGGCATTTTTCGACCGAATTCACTGAAATTTGGTACTTTGTGTTCTTATTGGGTAGCAAATCTCTCTACCAAACATTATAAATAAAGGTCCATTTTTTCGGAAAGCCCCCATATAAGGCACCCCCAATTTTCGGTATTTTCGGGTTTTTGGGCTCGCTTTATAACTGAATTCGCTGAAATTTTGTACATTGGGTTCTTATTGGGTACCAAATTACTCCACTAAAAATTATAAATATAGGTCCAGTTTTTCTGGTAGTACCCATATAACGGTACCCCAAAATTTTTGGTATTTTGGGGGTTCTGATCGGATTTTTCGACCAAATTGACTGTAATTTAGTACGTCGAGTTCTTATTAGGTAGCACATCTCTCCACTATAAATTATAAATATTGGTCAATTTTTTCTGGTAGCCCCCAGGTTTTGAGGTTCTTGAACCAAATTCTTTTTTCTGGTACAGGGTATTATGTTTTTGTGCATATGTTTGTAACATGCAAAAATAATCGAGATAGACCCATGGCTCCTTTTGAGAATATGCATAGAATCACTTTTTGAGTCGAAATTTGGCACAGCGTAGCAAATTAGGTCTAGAATGATGTGTGTAAAGTTGCTGAAAATCGGTTCAGATTTATATATAGCTCCCACATATACTTTCGTCAGATTTAATGTAAATGGTGCACCAAAGTCCCTATATATCTTTCGATTTGCACGAAATTTGGCACCGCGTAACAAATTAGGTCTAGAATGATGTGTGTTAAGTTTCCTAAAATCGGTTCAGATTTAGATATAGCTTCTATATCTGACCAAATGAACAATTTAGTATCGGTTGCAGAATGACGTGTTTATGGTTCCAATTTCATTTTACTGGTCCTTTAAAAATGCGACTTCTGTTAGGATTCATCTGTTGAATATACTCAAAGTGGTGAAGGGTATCATATAGTCGGCCCCGTCCGACTTTACTACTTTCCTTACTGGTTTCACATAGCTAAGGGACCCGCTCCTTATTCGGTGTTGTGATGGTCATAGATTCATTTTCAAACCATAACAAGTGTTATTTGGCAATTCAAGCTTATGATGGGTAAATATTTTCTTTTAAGGAACATTTTTTTATAACTCCCACATCGGAGTACAAAATTATGTATTGGAGTGTATTGTTTTAAAGATCAACCACTCCTCCTGTATATACAGTCAACTTTTCCGGGCCACTTCGTTTCAGAATAAATATACACACAATAAAATGCTGATATCGATGATCATGAAAACTGCCATTTTCATTCGTTCGATCCTATATCCGGAACTCCGTATAAAATTTCTTGATTGTCGAGTCATGATTGTGGTCCTACAGCAACAAGAACAAAATGCAATGAAGTTCTTGGTTCATTATATTCCCCAAATATTAACCGAACCAAAACGTCTTTGACCAAAATCTAATTCAATGAAAGTTTTCTCAACCATAATGTTTACAAATTAAAATGGACGGTAACACATGTCTAGATCGATTAAATCGAAATATAACGACCTGTATAACAAAATGTGAGTCTTGGGTCAGTACGTCATACAAACTCTTGGTTGTGTAGATTATAATTGACTGAAACCTTTGTACAGGTACTATTTACAATTATAAAATATATAGCCTCCTCCCACCTCCAGTGTTGGGAAAAAGTTATGTCGGTCTTAAAGTAATTTTGTTGGGCCGAAAGCTTACTATCGTACGGTGATGGTGGGGCGTGACTAGTGGGTAGATAAACTAAACCCACCGGTGTTGGGTTATTTAGGTCCCGGAATACCAAATTGCTGTCACTTCGGCTGTAAAGTGCTTAAAATAAAACGGGCTTAATCGTATATCGACAATTGCATTCCAAATACTTTTGGCTTAACCCTTTAAAATAATATAAATTGGGGTTATTGCCAAAATATGGACTTATATTAAAAATTTTCTGAAAAGTAGTGTTTTCTTCGCCACCAAGCCATAATGCCAAATGACAATGACAAAATACCCACAATAGGTCAGAACCTTTTCATGAGGGCTATGTTCAAACCTATACCAAAATGTTTCTGTAAATTTATTTCTCACTCTTCCAGAGCTCAGAATACCAAATGGACCATTCAAATACCGAAACATAGGTCGGGATATATTCTACGAATATGTTTTCTAATTTCTACGAATTTGGACTGCCAAATATAAGTATTTCGGTTTTAAAATTATGTCTATACCAAACGCTGTAGGAATAGTAACAATGTATGTTCAGAATTTCAAATATTGTCATCTTAATTGTTAAGTTGGCGTTGTTCTAAATTTTTTATTCATACACTGCCTATAGTTTAATCCAAATTTAGACGGACTGTGGTTTGCCACAAACTATGACCTAGACGTCTTCTCTGAAAAAAGAAAACATTTATTTTTATGGCTGGTTAATAAAATAGTTTCAGTTTTATTAAATCCGCTGAATTGTACAGATCGAAGTGAAAGTTAGTGATGTAAGGAGAAAAGACCGTTGTCGTGCATGTTGCTTAACAAAAAGAACGGAGAATCTTTGCTGCTATAATCCAAATAGCTGACGAAACGCCACAGGTTGGTCCATCACTGGATGTACTTCGAAATTTGATATTCCGCAAACGACAATGACACCATATTTTGGGATGGGATCTTCGGGTTTAAACATTTCAATTTACACAATAACACTGGCCGATCATCAACAATGTGGTGCTTTCGTAGATTGGGTACTTGGCATTGAGCACGAAGAAAATGATTCGGAATTCCATCGAAAAATAACAATTTTGACTGATGAGGACCACTTACACCTCGGTAGTAAAAAAAATAAACTGTTCTATATCGGAGCTCGGAATAGCCTCAACCAAAATATATTCTTGCAAAGCATCTGGCCTCATAATAATTGCTGGCGCCTAGAACTGAATTTTTCTACAGAAAAATTAAGCAAAGAAGAAATCGATTTGGAATGCTTTCGAAAAGTCACAATCTCGACTGATAAGGTTAGCTTGGTAGTAAAAAATTAAACTGTTCTAAGTCGGAGCTCGGAAGAGCCTCCCGCAAAACATTTTCTTGAAAAGCATCTAGCCTCAGAATGAAATCGCTGACGCCCAGAACTGATTTTTTTTCTTCTACAGAAAAATTGTCAGTCGCCCTGGATATGATATTTTGTCAATAGAAAAAATCGCTGCATTCCCTGGCCCTTCATCTCGTCTATGAGAGATTCACTGGCCCTTCAGCTCGTCTGTATAAACTTACCTACCCTTCAGCTTGTATGTGTTAGGCCAATTGGTCCATAAGCTCGGATAGGCTCACTGGTCCTTCACAGTATCTATGATGAACTCACTGGCCTTTCAACACGTCCGTGAAAAAGCACCACCCCACAGCTCGTCTGTAAGGTCTCCTCCTGCCTCCTCAGCTCGTCTATGATGGACTGTCACCTGTCACCAAATTAAAATTGGCCAAACCCCCACACCATGAGACAAACATAAGAACATGCATATTCACTGCCACATCGGCTCGTTCATTATAGACTACCTGCTTCTTGAAATCGTATATATTAGGCTCACTGGCCCTTCAGCTTGTCTATGATATATTCACTGGCCCCTCAGCACGTCTGTGTAAAACTGACTGTCCTTTTAGTTTATGACATACTCTCTGATCCTTCAGCCCGTCTATAATATACTCAATGCCTGCTCTTCTCGCCCATAATGGACTCACTGGACTTTAATATCTCCTTCAGCTCTGTGGTAGACACACTGGCTCTTCAGCTCGTCTATGATAAACTCACTGCCACCTAAACTCAGGTATAGAACAAAATTCTCAGGACCACAGGACAGATATTTTTTTCTATAGCAAAATTTCTCAGGTCCACAGAATTTAAATTTGTTATGTAGAAAAAAAATCTCAGGAGCACAGGACTGATATTTTTTCTATTGAAAAAATTTGCAGGACCACAGAACTGATATTTTTTCTATAGAAAAAATTCGCAGGACCACAGGATTTCTATAGAAAAAAAATCTCACGACCACAGGACTTCTATAGAAAAAATTCTCAAGACCACAGGACTGAATTTTTTTCTATAGAAAAAATTCCAAGGAACACACGACTGATATTTTTTATATAGAAAAAATTTCAACACCACAGGGAGTGAGTCTACCATAGACGAGCTGGAGGCCAGTGAGTCTACCATAGACGAGCCAGTTATCTTATGAAACGATATGCATGTTTACTTTATCGGTTTTGAGTAACGTTCGAAAATCACCCTGATTTGCGTCATTTATAGTCACATAGATAGGTTAGATTATTTTAGGTCCACTTATCACTGGGCCTGACGAAGAAAAAATTATTTATTATTTTATAATGATATAATAAAGGATTTTATATTAAAATAATAAAAAAATGATTCATCTGTGCAAATAAGACATAAGACCCACGAAGTTCGCTGCTATAATAAAAATATTTAAATCTTACGAGATTTAGATACCATTAGGGCAATTCTGTCGTATTCAGACTGATAATGTCATGAACTTATCTTTATACGCATAAGTATAAGTAAATACGAATTTTAATAACAAAAATATATTTAACGAAATTTTTTTCTCAGGCTCCCCAAAAAAAATACTTCATAGATTACCATCCAAAGTAAAAATTTAATAACTGCGCCTTAATGAATTTTATTTCCCTGCTATTAAAAAACCAAAAAATATATGCCAGTCCGAAAAAAACGAAGTTAATAAAACTTCCGGTGACCCCATAAATAAAAAAACTAAGCACACAAACCAAATAAAAAAGGAGGCCAAAGCTTGATTCCCATCGCCAACTTCTGGGTATTACTTCAATTACTCAGCAATACTGCCGGACTTCTTCTGGAAAACACCAAAAATAAAACAAACAAAACAAAAATTATTCCCAAACTATGAATTAATATTTTTTTTTTTTTTGTTAATTTACTGGCCCAGACAAAATACAAATTAAAACTGGCCAAACCCCCACACCAAGTGACAAACGTCCGAACACACATCCACACACATGACTACATACAAACATACAAGCTTAACTTTAATGTAGATTACATTAAATTAAGATTAATGTTAACTGTCAATTTAAACGCTCAGCTTAACTTAACAGCCATAACTACTTCATCATCGAATTCAAAGTGCAAGTTTCGGATAACAGGGCGGGAGAGAGAGAGAGAGAGAGAGGAGGGAGTACCGGTAGTTGCAGGGTGATATTATTCATTGCTGGAATGAATTTATGACTCTTATGTATGCAGGCATTTAGGGAAGGGGTCATCAAAAACAATGACTTCTCTCCCTCTTTAGCCTATTGACATTTGATGTTATGATGGGTCCGTCACATGGAGTCGAGCTAATGATGATCTGTCAACTTGCGAACATGTGTCAATGGTTTGGGTGGTAGTGGTCAGTGGTATGTGGAGGGGGTAAGAGGAATAAGAAAATATTTTGAAAGGTAATGAAAACAATATGGGTCTGTCATAGATGAGGTGAAGGGCCAGTGGGTCTATCATAGACGAACTGAAGGGCCAGTGAGTCTATCATAGACGAGCTGAAGGGCCAGTGAGTCTATCATAGACGAGCTGAAGGGCCAGTGAGTCTATCATAGACGAGCTGAAGGGCCAGTGAGTCTATCATAAACGAGCTGAAGGGCCAGTGAGTCTATCATAGACGAGCATGAGGCCAGTGAGTCTGTCATAGACGAGCTGGAGGCCAGTGAGTCTGTCATAGACGAGCAGGAGGCCAGTGAGTCTGTCATAGGGCCAGTGAGTATATCATAGACGAGCTGAAGGGCCAGTGAGTCTATCATAGACGAGCTGAAGGGCCAGTGAGTTAATCATAGACGAGCTGAAGGGCCAGTGAGTCTATCATAGACGAGCTAAAGGGCCAGTGAGTCTATCATAGACGTGCTGAAGGGCTGGTGAGTCTATCATAGACGAGCTGAAGAACCAGTGAGTCTATCATAGACGAGCTGAAGGGCCAGTGAGTCTATCATAGACGAGCTAAAGGGCCAGTTAGTCTATCATAGACGTGCTGAAGGGCCAGTGAGTCTATCATGGACGAGCTGAAGGGCCGGTGGGTCTATCATAGACGAGCTGAAGGGCCAGTGAGTCTATCATAGGCGAGCTGAAGGGCCAGTGAGTCTATCACAGATGTGGTGAGGGACCAGTGATTCTACCATACATGAGTTAAAGGCCCAATTATTCCATCAAAGGGCCAGTGATTCTATCGTAGACGAGCTGAAGGGCCAGTGAGTCTATCATAGACGAGCTGAAGGGCCAGTGAGTCTATCATAGACGAGCTGAAGGGCCAGTGAGTCTATCATAGACGAGCTGAAAGACCAGTGAGTCTAACATAGACGAGATGGAGGGTCAGTGAGTCTATCATAGGCGAGCTGAAGGGCCAGTGAGTCTATCATAGAAGAGCTGCAGGTCAGTGTGTCTATCATAGACGAGCTGCACGGTCATTGTGTCTATCATAGACAAGCTGAAGGGTCAGTGAGTCTATCATAGACGAGCTGAAGGGCCAGTGAGTCTGTCACTGATGAGCTGAAGGGCCAGTGAATCTATCATAGACGAGCTGAAGGGCCTGTGCCTCTATCATAGACGAGCTGAAGGGCCTGTGATTCTATCATAGTCGAGCTGAAGGGCCAGTGAGTCTATCACAGATGAGGTGAGGGGCCAGTGAGTCTATCATAGACGAGCTGAAGGGCCAGTGAGTCTATCACAGATGAGGTGAAGGGCTAGTGAGTCTATCATAGACGAGCTGAAGGGCCAGTAAGTCTATCATAGACGAGCTGAAGGGCCAGTGAGTCTATCATAGACGAGCTGAAGGGCCAGGGAGTTTATCATAGACGAACCGAAGGGCCAGTGAGTCTATCATAGACGAGCTGAAGGGCCAGTGAATCTATCAGAGACGAGCTGAAGGGCCAGTGAATCTATCAGAGACGAGCTGAAGGGCCAGTGAGTCTATCACAGACGAGCTGAAGGGCCAGTGAGTCTATCATAGACGAGCTGAAGGGCCAGTGAGTCTATCATAGACAAGCTGAAGGGCCAGTGAGTCTATCATAGACGAGCTGAAGGGCCAGTGAGTCTATCATAGACGAGCTGAAGGGCCAGTGAGTCTATCATAGACGAGCTGAAGGGCCAGTGAGTCTATCATAGACGAGCTGAAGGGCCAGTGAGTCTATCATAGACGAGCTGAAGGGCCAGTGAGTCTATCACAGACGAGCTGAAGGGCCAGTGAGTCTATCATAAACGAGCTGAAGAGCCAGTGGGTCTATCATAGACGAGCTGAAGTGCCAGTGAGTCTATCATAGACGAGCTGAAGGGCCAGTGAGTCTATCATAGATGAGCTGAAGGGCCAGTGAGTCTATCATAGACGAGTTGAGGGCCAGTGAGTCCATCATAGACGAGCTGAAGGGCCAGTGAGTCTATCATAGACGAGCTGTAGGGCCAGTGAGTCTATCATAGACGAGCTGAAGGGCCAGTGAGTCTATCATAGACGAGCTGAAGGGCCAGTGAGTCTATCATAGACGAGCTGTAGGGCCAGTGAGTCTATCATAGACGAGCTGAAGGGCCAGTGAGTCTATCATAGACGAGCTGTAGGGCCAGTGAGTCTATCATAGACGAGCTGAAGGGCCAGTGGGTCTATCATAGACGAGTTGAGGGCCAGTGAGTCCATCATAGACGAGCTGAAGGGCCAGTGAGTCTATCATAGACGAGCTGAAGGGCCAGTGAGTCTATCATAGACGAGCTGAAGGGCCAGTGAGTCTATCATAAACGATCTGAGGGCCAGTGAGTCTATCATAGACGAGCTGATGACCTGAAGTGCCAGTGAGTCTATCATAAATGATCTGAAGGGCCAATGAGTCTATCATAGACGAGCTGAAGGGCCAGTGAGTCTATCACAGACGAGCTGAAGGGCCAGTGAGTCTATCATAGACGAGCTGAAGAGCCAGAGAGTCAGCTGAAAGGCCAGTGCGTCTATCATAGACGAGCTGAAGGGCCAGTGAGTCTATCATAGACGAGCTGAAGAGCCAGAGAGTCAGCTGAAAGGCCAGTGCGTCTATCATAGACGAGCTGAAGGGCCAGTGAGTCTATCATAGACGAGCTGAAGGGCCATTGAATATATCATAGACCAGCTGAAGGGCCAGTGAGTCTATCATAGACGAGCTGAAGGGCAAGTGAGTCTATCATAAATGATATGAAGGGCCAATGAGTCTATCATAGACGAGCTGAAGGGCCAGTGAGTCTATCATAGACGAGCTGAAGGGCCAGTGAGTCTATCATAGACGAGCTGAAGGGCCAGTGAGTCTATCATAGACGAGCTGAAGGGCCAGTGAGTCTATCATAGACGAGCTGAAGGGCCAGTGAGTCTATCATAGATGAGCTGAAGGGCCAGTGAGTCTATCATAGACGAGTTGAGGGCCAGTGAGTCCATCATAGACGAGCTGAAGGGCCAGTGAGTCTATCATAGACGAGCTGAAGGGCCAGTGAGTCTATCATACATGAGTTGAAGGCCCAGTGATTCCATCAATGATGTTCTAAAGAACCAATGAGTCTATCATAGACGAGCTGAAGGGCCAGTGAGTCTATGATGGATGAGCTGAAGGACCAGTGAGTATATCATACACGAGCTGTAGGGTGAGTATCATAGACGAACTGGAGGGAATATTTTGAAAGTCAATTGAAGAAATAGATTTTTGAATATAGGCGAGCTGAGAGGCCAGTGGGTATATCACAGTTGAGGTGAAGGGTCAGTGAGTCTATCATAGACGAGCTGAAGAGCCCGTGAGTCTATCATAGACGAGCTGAAGGGCCAGTGGGTCTATCATAGACGAGCTAAAGGGCCAATGAGTCTATCATAGACGAGCTGAAGGGCTAGTGTCGTGGATTCAAAAAAAAAAAAAATAATTTTTTTTCAAGACGTTAAGAAAATATTTTTCAAGGCGTGGATATTTTTAAAAATATTTTTTAAAGGTCCACCACGAGGCGTGGATATTTTTAAAAATATTTTTTAAAGGTCCACCACGAGGCGTGGATATTTTAAAAAATATTTTTTTTTTAATTTTTAAAATTTTGATTACAATTTTTATGATGTTGGACCTCCCTGTCCGCAATTGCCATAAATTATGAGCAACAGGGCAGAGACACAACATTTGTATTTTGTAAAGTATGTAGCTTCGCAGCGCCAGCACTTGACTGACATATTTATGTACATACTCGTACATATACATGCATGACTGCTAAACATAAACATTAAAGTTCAACTTTGATCGTGGACCCTTGCCACCTCCACTCTGCCTCCCTCTCCCCCTACAACTGTACGTACAATTGTACGCATTTAAAAAAATTGCACGCAAAATAAAAATTCAAACCATGGCTTCGTTTAGCCGGAATTTGCTACATGTAGATCGCTGAAATGGGGGATGATCAGGCCGACCGAACGGTCGTTGATTAACCCTCAATTAGATTATAACAATTCTTTTTATTTTTCGATGCTGATGAACAGTAACTATGGTCAGAGACACTATGGTTGGATTTTGTTGGAATAATACCGTTTTTAATTAAAACTGGAAATGACAAAAACTGACAACAGCAACAACAACATTCAAATGGCATTGCCGATGGAAAGTGAAAAAAAAAACAAGAACAAGAACTGCAGTTGCTTTTTTATCTTTTCTGTTTTCAAGCGGCAGTTCTATGTGAGCGGTTTTAGTTACATTTGAATTGCGTTGCGTTGTTGGTTTTTTTGTGTGATTTTATTTTATAAAAAAAGAGTAAAGAAAAAAACATTTTTCCTTGTCCTGTTTAATTCGGCCGCCGTTTTATTAATTAATTAAGTAAAGCATTTTTATGAACTAAAATTGTTAATCGGAAGACTCAGCGCTAAATTTTAACAAGAAGAAAAACAGAGAAGAAGCATGAAAAGAAGAATAATAAGAAAATATATCGGAAATTTTAGAAATAAACACACATAATAAGACCCAAACACACCCTCACACAAAAAAAAACTTTAAATATGGAAGAAACTGAGGGATGTGAATAATAAAAAAAAATTGGAACCTTGATTACTTTAGACAGTAGCTGACAATGGATACTAGTCTTCAAAATCTGTGATCTCTGCTTTGCCTTTAAAAATACCATTTTAAAATTCACACCATTGCATGAGTTCTTTAAAAAATATTTAAATTCGAGCCTTGTGTACGCCTTTAAAAAATATTTTTTTTAAAAAAAATCAAAGTGAACATTATTTTTTTAAGAACACACATTTTCTTTGTGGGTACTTAAAAATGTTAAAAATTCTCCAAAACCTCTGGATGCCTAATTACAAACAATTCGTTTGGAAAATGTGATGAAAAACTTTAAAATACTCAAAGTAGGACTGGACCTCTATATGGAAGCTATGTCAAAAAATGGACCTACATCCACTATATTCTGCAAAGATATATTTCACCCTCCAAGAGCCTTGAATGTCAAATTACTGCCACATCAGAGTGAAATTTGCGGCCAAGTTCTTCAAAATACCGAACATGGGGCGGAATATTTATGTGAGGGCTATACAAAAAATGTGGTTCTAAATAGAACACTTGCATATGTCCGCTACTTCGTTAGCAAATGTGGAAAATACTTAAATTTATCTTAACATATTTTCTTGTTTTTACACAGTAAACTGCATATGTTAGAAAAACTAATCACCCTACACACCGATATGATAGTCAATATTGTTCCATCGTAGTACCTATTTTAAGAACTGCCTCCATATCTCAATATGCCACCCAAATTCTGACAGCAGAAATCTACTTCTCTATATTATTTGCGCACCTAAATCCAAGATTCATCTTGATCTTAATTATACCAAATTTGGTACCATTTAGTACACATAACCAGTGAGCGGAGCAGTATAGTCGGACGGGGCCGACCATACGATACCCTACACAACTACCACGGAACTCTAATTTTCTGCGGATGTTTATTCCGAGACTGGGCAATATTTCGTGATATTTGTACCCTCTTGCCCGATTCTGACACACTGACATATTTTCCGAATATTACGAGTATTCAGTACAGCTATTGTCCAGATTCCCTTCACCGTGGGTTGTGTTGTGATGTTCGGCTTTCATTTGAGGTCTATAGATTGACTCGAAAATAACACAAAAAATTAAGTTTTCGGTCCACTTCATTCCAAAATTATTATCTGATCATCAACGAAAATTATAGGCGTTGTTCTTGACCATAACAGGAACCTCATGGAACATTTCAAAGCGATCAGCGCTATAGTTCCGCTCTCCAGAGTGATAATGGGTTACTAAATAATATACGAATACGGAGATACCTTTAAATATTTAGGTGTAACTCCCACATCCGAGCACATACAAACATATAAAAGTTCTTAATTTAAAGGTCAACCACTCCCCTTGGATATAATATCAACTTCTCGGGTATATGTCCTTCAGGGGTAAATATATACGCCATGGAATACAAATTTTGTCATTATTCACACAAAAGTCAGGGTCCATTTGACCCGCTAAATATTGACCGATCTTTCTCCAATCAGGCATGCTTATTCTTTGGCCCGATCCGCTTCCCCATGCAAAATTTCACGACGTTCGGACAATTGTTGCGGCCTCTGGAGCGACCAGAAAAACCGACAAAAATTTAGTATTTGGTCCATTTCATCCCCTAAATATTAACCGATCTTTCCCAAAAATAGGGGTCTTCATTGGCCAGAACCCATCCTACATGCAAAATTTCGCGAAGATTGGTCCATAAATGTGGCCTGTATCGTGTTTACAAATTATAATGGACAGACGGACGGACACACATGTCTAGATCGACTCATCTAGTCGAGATATGACGATCGGTATACTTAAAGGTGGGTCTAGGACCAATATTTCGCGGCGTTACAAACTTTTGGGGCTGCACAAAGCTATAATACCCTGACAACATAGTTGTGTAGGGTATAAATATAAATCCAATAAAAATCATATTTCCCAATTTCAGGATTCCAGTCCGATTGCTTCACCCAAATATAATTGTACGATTTAGTACACATTAGTACGACTTTCCAAAACTTCCTACATACCCCAATCCTACATTACAATAGCAATCTGAGTTCCAAATATCAAGATTCCAGCTCTATCGGCACCATAATTTAAATTTGGTACCATTTAGTACAAATTAGTACGAATTTCCAAAGCTTCCTATATAGCCCAATCGTACACCCCAACAATGTCCCTAACTCCAAATTGAAGGATTCCTGCTCTATCAGTTCATCAAAAATGTAAATTGTACCAAATTTAGTACACATAAGTACGATTTTTCAGACCAACCTATATCATATAGCCAATAGAAATCTTATTTCGCGATTTACGGATTCCAGCACTATCCAAAAATGCGTACATAGTCCATTTCTACAACCCAACAGTGATCCTAACTCTAAATTTCAAGACTGCAGCTTTATCGGTGCACACAAATCCAAATTGTACCAAATTAGTACACATTAGTACGAATTTCAAAAATTTCCTATAAGCCCCAAATACTACACCCCAACAATGAACATAACTCTAAATTTCAGTATTCCAGCTCTATCGGTTCACACAAAATTAAAATTGTACCAAATGTAGTACCATTTAGTACCCATAAGAAATAATTTTCGAAACTGCATCGATACTCCAATCCTACACTCCATCAGTAATCTTATTTCGAAATTTTCGAGTACCAGCTCAATCTGTTCACCGAAATCAAATCGTACCAATTATAGTACGATTTAGTACTTTTCGTACACATAAGTAAAACCAGTAAGGAGAGTAGTAAAGTCGGACGGGGCCGACTATATGATACCCTTCACCACTTTGGGTATATTCAACAGATGAATCCTAACAGACGTCGCATTTTTAAAGGACCAGTAAAACGAAATTTGATTCATAAACATTTCATTCCGCAACCGATACTAAATTTTTCATTTGGTCAGATATAGAAGCTATATCTAAATCTGAACCGATTTCAAAGATTTCAGGAAACATAACACACATTATTCTAGACCTAATTCATTACGCTGTGCCAAATTTCGTGCAAACCGAAATATATTAAGGGACTTTGGTGCACCATTTACCTAAAATCGTACGAAAATATATATGGGAGCTATATCTAAATCTGAACCGATGTTCACGAGATTTAACACATATCGTTCTAGACTTCATACAGTACACTATGCCAAATTTCGTGCAAATCGAAAGATATATAGGGACTTTGGTGCACAATTTATATAAAATCGGACGAAAATATATATGGGAGCTATATCTAAATCTGACCCGATTTTCCCGAAACCTGGCATACGTCATTCTAGACGTAATTCAATACGCTGTGCCAAAATTCGTGCAAATCAAATGATTTTCAGGGACTTTGGTCCACCATTTACCTAAAATCGGGCGAAACTATATATGGGAGCTATATCTAAATCTGAACCGATTTCCAGGAAACTTAGCACACATCATTCTAGACTTAATTTAGTAGGCTATACCAAATTTCGTGCATATCGAAAGGTATATAGTGACTTTGGTGCACCATTTACCTTAAATCGGGCGAAAATATATATTGGAGCTATATCTAAATCTGAACCGATTTTCCACGAAAATTAACACACATCATTCTACTCATTATTCAGTATGCTGTGCAAAATTTCGTGCAAATCGAATGATATATACGGACTTTGGTGCACCATTTACATACAGTGGCTCCATCGAATAATCGGACAAGTGGTTGTCAGGTATAATAACGCTATACATTTCAAAAAAAAATGTCTAAATGTGTAATTTTTTCGCTTTTATTTACACATTACTTACTTATATTTCTGAACAATACAAAAAACAACAACTTTCCTAGTGATAACAGTAAATTTCGCCAGAAAAACAAAATTAACTCAATTTATTGTGTTCAACGCAAAATCGGACAAAGCAAAGTATCAATGTTTAAAGTCCCGTTATTATGCAAATATTAACTTCAAATCGGTATTTTGTTTGTCATATTCATTCGTAAATTGCATTTAGACCAAGAAAGTGGTAATACTAAATAAAAATAAATGTAAATGGCTCCAAAAGGGAAACAATCCAGTGTGGAAATCAGGCAATTAATAGATAAATTGAGTTATGAAGATAAAACAGTAAGAGAAATTGCCGAATTGGTAGGAATGAGTAAATCTACTGTCCACGACATTATAAAGAGGTTCCGTGATGAGTTCCGATTGACCAATAAAAGCAGAGAAGGTCAAGGGAAGATATTAAATGAGCGAGAAGAGCGTTCGATATTAAAAGAAATAAAACAATATTCATTTTAAACCGCAAAAGAACTTAAAATAAATTTAAAAACTCGCACTGGAAAAGATGTGTGCCTAAATACTATTCGCAATACATTGCATAAATATAATTATTATGGGAGAGTTGCAAGAAAAAAGCCATTTATTAGCCTTAAAAATAAAAACTGTAGTATAAAATATGCCAAGGAGTTTTTACTAAAACCAGACGATTATTGGAAGCAGGTAATTTGATGATAGATCATCTTAAAATAAATTTCTATTGATAGTTTTCATTATATTAAGGTTCTGTTTACTGACGAAAGCAAATTTAATTTGCACGGATCAGATGGGAAGATGTATGTGTGGCGTAAGCCAAATGCTGACTATAATAATGAGAATACAAAAGCCACTGTTAAGCACGGAGGAGGTTCCGTTATGGTTTGGGGCTGCATGTCGAGTGCGGGAGTAGGTAATTTGCATTTTATTGATGGTAAAATGGACAAATTTGTCTACCTCAACATTTTAAAACAAAATGTAAAGCAAAGTGCAGACAAATTGGGTATCGCGAACAACTTTGCCTTTTATCAAGACAACGATACCAAGCACACATCAGGTGTAGCAAAGCTTTGGTTGATCCATAACTGCCCCAAACATATACAAACACCTGTACAGAGCCCAGACCTTAACGTAATTGAGCATCTTTGGGAAGAATTAGCTAGGAGAGTGTATGAAAAAAAATTTAACTCCTTAGTACAGCTTAAGGAGGCTTTACTGGAATCGTGGAACTCCATAGAGCCGGAGGTATGTCAGAATTTGGTCAAATCAATACCGAAGCATTTACAGGCCGTTCTGGACAACAAAGAATATGCAACTAAATATTAGTTTCTCGATTTTTTGCATTTTTTACCATTGATACTTTGCTTTGTCCGATTTTGCGTTGAACACAATAAATTGAATTAATTTTGTTTTTCTGGCGAAATTTACTGTTATCACTAGGAAAGTTGTTGTTTTTTGTATTGTTCAGAAATATAAGTAAGTAATGTGTAAATAAAAGCGAAAAAATTACACATTTAGACATTTTTTTTTTTTGAAATGTATAGCGTTATTATACCTGACAACCACTTGTCCGATTATTCGATGGAGCCACTGTATAACCGGATAAAACTATATATGGGAACTATATATAAATCTGAACCGATTTTCACGAAACTTAGAACACGTTATTCTGGACCTAATTCAGAACTATATGCTAAATTTTATGCAAATCGAAAGATATATGTATAGGTACTTTGGTGCACTATTTACCTAAAATCGGACGAATATACATATGGGAGCTATGTCTAAATCTGAACGGATTTTTCTCAATTTCAATGGGGTTCGTCCTTTGGCCAAATAAATGAGCTGTGCCAAATTTCATCCAATTCGAATCAAAAAATGCGACCTGTACTTTGTTTACAATTTAACATGGACAGACGGACGGACATGCGTAAATCGACTCAGAAAGTGATTCTATGCATATTCTCAAAAGGAACCATGTGTCTATATCGTTTCCTTTTGCCTGTTACAACCTCATGGACAATAAAAAAATATTCACTAAAAAAGTTTAACACCTTGTGGAAAAAAATCCTCGTCCAACGGGATCTCGTCCTTTTGGGACTTGAGAAATTTACGTTTTTCTCTTCAAGTTCTTGAAACATTATTTTTTAAAAAATCCACGACTTTTTGGGTCAAAAAAATGTCTTTACAAATTCGCGATTCCCTATATGAAAAAATATTCTTCGTCCTACTTGAGTTAATAAAATATTCTTTATAACACACGCTTCTGGAGTACGCCATTCTTGACCTTGAAAAACTATTCTTTAGAAAATCCGAGGCCTTGGAAATATTCTATAAAATATACAGACGCTTTAAAATATATTATTCATATTTTTAAAAAATAATACCATAAAAAATATGTTTAAACCAGTGAGCGGAGCAGTATAGTCGGAAACCCTATACAACTACTACGGAAATCTAATTTTCTGCGGTTCTAGATTCTGGGCCTGGCCAATATTTTGCGATGTTTGCAGCCTCGTGACCGATTATAGGCCAACAGATCAACTTTCTAACACTGCCATATTTCCCACATTTTGTTTTCAGGAAGTGAAAATGAAAATTTGGTCGCTTTAGGTTTTGGTTGATTTCCCCGACTAGCATATAAACAGTCGTTCTAAGAACTTGTTCAGATTCCCTTCACCGTGTAAAATATGTGATGTTCTGCGTATAATAATGGCCTATACAGCGAATAGAAAATCTGACAAAAAATAAAGTTTTGGATTTGTTGGATTGGATTATAGGCGTTGTTCTTGACGATAATCGAAACTACATGCACAATTTCAAAGCGATCAACGCGACATTTCCGCCCTCTAGTGGGATAATAGTAGTACTAAGCAATATCATAGCACATAGACACCTTCAACTTCAACTTGTCTATCAACTTTTCCGCTGTATGTCCTCAGGAGTAAAATTTCGTAATGTTCGGGTCATAATTGCGACCAGAAAAAAGGACAAAAATTAGGTATTTGGTCCATTTCATCTCCTAAATATTAACCGATCTTTACCAAAAAACAATAGGGGTCTTCATTAGCCAGAACCCATCCTATATGAAAACATCGTGAAGATTGACCCGCAACTGTGGCCTGTATCGTGTTTACAAATTATAATTGACAGCCAGACGGACTCTCAATTATAATTTGACAATCGGCATACTTAAAGGTGGGTCTAGGACAGGCACGGGCAGAGCGTAAAAAAATCTGTTCTCACGCACTTGCCTTTGTGTGTGTGTCAATGGTTTTTCAATTGGTTAAGTTGAATGTGTGTGAACAGTTCTAGAATTAATCGATTAAAACCCGCTCTTTGAAAAAAAAATTAAAACAATTTACATTTTGAATTTCCATCCTGACACCCATATGCCTCCCTCCCCCCAAAACACAGACATACCTGCCAATACTACTAAAATTAACTTCCACCAAGTGTTTGCCCTCTGAGTCATCTTTAGCAACAACATCGTCTACGAAGACGCCAACCACAACAGGTATGGCAATGTGCGGCGGTACGTCACTACTACCTTACAAAAACCATCAAATGTTTGTATTGTTGTTGTAGAAGACGACAAGCAATGCAAAAAAAAAAACGCTATTCATACTCGGAAATCTGGGTAAATATTGTTTAATAATTAATAGCTTCTATTGTCGTCAGGCAGTAGCTGAGAGACCTGAACAAACCGAACAGTCATCGCGTTAACTTTGTGAGCTGTGATTTTTTTCTTTATTTCTGTTTGCACATTTGTGGCGCCAAGAATTACAAGGGGCTTTAATATCGCACACTCTCGGTCGTCTTCTTCATCTTCGCCTTTAGCATGGTGCTGCTGCTACTAAGTGTTGCGAGTGGAGGAGCTTCTGTGCACAAACGACATTCCGAAGCGGGAGAATTTTGTCTCGTCTCCTCACCCACCAGAGCAATATTATGATTATTCATAACAGCAGCAACAGGAAGAAGTAGACGATAATGGCGACGATGATGTTGCTAGTGAGAAAAACACAACAACAGTTGTTCTTATTTACAGCATAATAGCCGGTGATGGGTAAAAGGGATTAACTCAATTTATTTACTTTTTTGAAAGTTTTTAAAAATATATATCTCAATAATAGATCTTCTTCCATCTAATCTAAAATCTAAAAATGTACACATTATTATTATTTTTCAAAACGAACTTAACCCCTTTTTCCTCTCATCCAATCAAATATTGTTTTTAATCCCAGCTTTGTTCATCTTCTTCTTCTTCTTCGAATCGTTTTCAATGTTCTGCCCCTTTCAGCTTTATCATACGTATGTTGTATATTTATTTTTGCATTTCATGATGCTCTGGACAACTACTGACGATACCGATTCCGAAGATGATGCTGCTGTTTGTTGTTATTATTGTTGCTGATCGTCACCCGCCTTCAAACCATTTATGGTAGAATCATGCGGTACTTTTTTTTTGCCTTTGAAAGTTTATTGATCTCAGTGAGAAATAAAAATAAGATTTGGTTTTCACATCACATAGGCAAGAAATACCGATAATGACTCAGATCGACGGCATTCATCTCGAGAGATGATGATAATGCTGATGACATTAAAAGTTCATAGGAAATGAATGATTTGATTGCAAAGGGAAGGAAATAGGATTTTTTTTTAAATCCACGCCCTTGTAATGACTGATAACAAAAATTAAGGATTGAAAAAAATAGTTTTAAAACTTCCACGCTAGGGTAAGGATTGAAAAAAAAAATATTTTTAAAAATCCACGTCTTGTGGTAAGGTTAATGTAATAGTTTTTAAAAAATCTACAACTTACCTAAGGTTGAAAAATAATTAAAAATATCCAATTCAAAGGAAGGCAATTAAAAAATCTGCATCTTGAGTTAGCATTGAAAAAAAATATTTTTTTTTTAAATCCAAGCCTCACGGAAGGTTTAACACATTTTTTAAAAAATCCAAGCCTTCATATTGCAAAAGAAACCAGTAAGAAAAGTAGTAATGTTGGACTGCGCCGACTATATGATACCCTTCACCACTTTTGGTATATTGTACATATATATCTTTACAATTGTATGTCAATGTTCCCTCGAAGGAACATACTCATGTCTTTCTGAAACCTATGATAAATTTAATTAAATTCGGCCAGATTTAGAGTCGTCTGCGTATCATGGGACAAATTTATGGAAAACGATTTATAGCAAATGTGATACAATCTATTCTCTACGCCGCACTGTTAAAAATTTAATTTCAATCAGACACCCGTTCGAAATACGAATGGAAGCTATGGCAGCATCTGCACCAATTTCAACAAAACCCCGTAACGCCATTCAAGTCTCAATTTGATACGTTGTGTAAAATTTCGTGTTAATGGGACAAACATTAGGGGTTTGGTGTACCATTTATCTAAAATCGGAAGAAACAATATATGGGAGCTATATCTAAATCTGAACGATCAATTTAGTACGTTATGCCAAATTTCGTAGAAATCGAAATATATATAGGGGCTTAGTGAACCATTTACCTTAAATCGGACGAAAATATATATGAGAGCTATATCTAAATCTGAACCGATTTTCAGGAAACTTAACACACATCATTCTAGACCTAATTCATTACGATATGCCAAATTTCGTGCCAATCGAAAGATATATAGGGACTTTGGTCACCCTTTTACTTTAAATCGGACGAAAATATATATAGGAGCTATATCTAAACCTGTACCGATTTTTACGAAACATGGCGGACATCATTCTAGGCTCAATTCCGTACGTTATGCCAAATTTCGTGCAAATCAAAAAATACGTAGGGACTTTGGTGCACCATTTACATTAAATCGGACGAAAATATATATGGGAGCTATATCTAAATCTGGACCGATTTAGAGGAATCTTAACACACATCATTTCAAATGTAATTCATTACGCGATGCCAAATTTCGATCAAATCAAAAGATATATACGGACTTTGGTACACCATTTACCTTAAATCGGACGAAAATATATATGGTAGCTATATCTAAATCTGAACCGATTTTCAAGAAACTGCACACATTATTCTGTCCCAAATTTCGTTCTAATCGAAAGATATATAGGGACTTTGGGGCCCTATTTACCTTCAATCGGACGAAAATATATATTGGAGCTATATCTAAATCTGAACCGATTTTCACGAAACTTAGCACACATCATTTTGGACCTAATTCAGTACTCTATGCCAAATATCGTGCAAATCGAATGATATATAGGGCTTTGGTGACCATTTACCTTAAAACGGACGAAACTATATATGTGAGCTATATCTAAATCTGAACCGATTTTCTCGAAAATTGGCACACATCATTCTGGACCTAATTATGTACTCTGTTCCAAATTTCGTGCAATTCGAAAGATATAGAGGGACTTTGGTGCCCCATTTGCCTTAAATCGGACGAAAATATATATATAGGTGCTATATCTAAATCTGAACTGATTTCCGCGAAACTCAGCACACATCATTCTAGACTTATTTTACTACGCTATGCAAAATTTCCTGCAAATCGCAAGATATTTAGGGACTTTAGTACCCCATTTACATTAAATCGGACGAAAATATATATGGGAGCTATATCTGGACCGATTTTCACGAATCGTAACACACATCATTCTAAATGTGATTCATTACGCGATGCCAAATTTCGTGCAAATCAAAAGACATATACGGACTTTGGTACACCATTTACATTAAATCGGACGAAAATATATATGGGAGCAATATCTAAATCTGAACCGGTTTCCACGAAACTTAGCACACATCATTCTAGACTTATTTTACTACAATATGCACAATCTCCTCCAAATCGCAAGATATTCAGGGGCTTTGGCGCACCGTTTACATTAAATCGGACGAAAATATATATGGGAGCTATATCTAAATCTGAACTGATTTCAATGGGGTTCGTCCTTGATCCAAATAAATGAACTGAGCAAAATTTGATCCAAATCGGATCATAAATGCGACCTATACTTTGTTCACAAAAATACATGGACGGACAGGTGGACATGCGTAAATCGACTCAGAAAGTGATTCTATGCATATTCTCAAAAGGAACCATGGATCTATCTCGATTCCTTTTGCTGTTACAAACATATGAACAAAGACATAATACCCTGTACCACAATGTGGTGAATGGTATAAAAATAGTCAAGGCCTAAGAGCTTCGATGTTTCAAATAATATTTTTTTCGAGGACTAATAAACCTTCTATTTGTTTAAGAACTTTGCAGAACTTCGATTTAATAAAAAGAAAAAAATGTAAGATCTAACAGATCTTCTATATTATAAAAATAATTTTTGTCAATGCGTAGCAGAGCCCAGATTTTTTAAAAATATTTTCTCAGTTCCCTCATAAGCTTGGATGTATTTAATATTATGTATCCAGGACTTAACAGAGCCTTGACTTTTAAAAGCATATTTTTTAAGACCTAACCGATTTTCCATTTTTAAAGAATATTATTTCAAGGCTTTAGATAACTTCTGTTTTATAAGGAATACTTTATGCGAGGCCTAAAAGAGCTTCGATTTCTTAAAGAACATTTTTTTCAAGTTCTAGCAGATCCCACATTTTTAAAAAAAGTATTTCTCAAAAAAGTATTTATAAATATTTATTTTTTCAATGTTTAAAAGCGCCTTTATTTTTCAAAAATAATTTTTTCAAGGCCTAAAAGAACTTTAATTTTATAAAGACTATTTTTTCAAGACCTAGAATATGCTAGAATAAAAAATAAAAATATATAGAATATTTTTGTTCAAGGCCCTAGAGAACTTCAATTTTATAAGGAATATTTTTTGCGTGGTCTAATAGAGTTTAGATTTTTTTAAGAACGTTTTTTCAAGGTCGAGCAGAACTTAAATTGTTTAAAGGAATATTTTTAGAGACTAGCAGACCTTCGATTTTATAAAGAATATTTTGTAAGGCCTAGCAAAGCTTCGGTTTTGCAAAAGATATTTTTTTAAGAGACTGACATAAAAGCTCTTTGGACTTGAGAATATTTTCTCAAGTCCAAGAATAACGTAAATATTTCTAAGAATATTTTTTGTTTATATCTTGCAGAGCCAGGCTTTTTAAAAAATATTTTACAAGGCCTTATTATCTTCAACTTTTTAAAGAGCACTTTTCAAGGTATTTTAATACCTAACAGAGCCTCGATTGTTTTTAAGTATATTTTTTCTAAGCCTATCAAATAATCGAATTTTTAAAAGATATTTATAGAAGTTGTCCCGTCACCTGTTCTCATTCCGAATCCCAGAATTTATGTTAATTTCAAACATTCCCTTATCTTACCTTTATTTATGTATTTGTTGTTGTGATTTGTTTGAGACATTGTTGGCGGCTGACGACAATGTTGCTGCTGCCATTGTCGCAGTGGTAGCTGCTGTCGTTGCCCATGTTGTTGTTGCTGTTGTTGCAGCCTTTGAGAGTGTGCCATTTTGTGAAATCACAACAATGCGACAATAAATAACCCCACATTTACGAACAAATTACGAATGGCAACGTCATAAACAATGCGATACGATACGAAGAAGAGATTTTGCAATTATTGATTTGTTAATTTATTTATTTGTTTCACTTGAACATTTATTTGTTTACTCGCGCTCACTTACTCACTCACGGAATTTCGATAAGATCCGAACGAACACAACCGGCATTAAATAATAAACAAAGAAAAAAAGAAACAGAGCACGTAATAACGACAATAAAAAAATTGACTTAAAAAAAATAAACATACACACCCGGAATTTATGCTGTCTAATCTTTGATGTTGATGTTGATCGGAGAGGCAGGCACACACACACACACGCCAACAAATGTCACTTCAATTGTCACTTCAAGTGCAATTGTTTTCCAATTATGGCATTGGAAGAACAACAACATGACTAACACGATGTATGTTTGCTCTAGTTTTCGTTTTCTTTTGATCTTGTTCTTTGTTTGATTCTCTTTGCTCACTTTTTCGTTATTTTCGATTTCGATTGTTTGTTGACATTTAGCTATCAGGTTAAGAAGTCGTGTGCGTGTGTGGGGTTCCAAATAAACTTCACTGTCCCTGACCTAGTATAAAATATTTGTATGTGTGGTTATTGGGTAAAGGTTATTTGGAAGTGCCAAAATAGCAAACAATAAACTAAGTACATATGATCGTGAGACAAGGATGGGAGTTTTGAATTTTGAAAAATAAAAGAACGATATTTAGGGATATTTTCAAAATATATTTTTTGAAAACAAAATATTTTTTAAGGACCAACCCAAGGCAGAGGTTGTATTTGTTACTTAATAATTTTTCAGATAATTTTTCAAATAATTTTTTGGACTTTCAAAATAATATTAGCAGAGGTTGCATTTTTTTACGTAATTTACTTTCAGGACCTACCAGAGCGTGAATTTTTTAAATAGTGTTTTAAACAGGGCATATAATAGCTGGGCCTTGTAATTCAACTCTTCTGTACACATTACATGATTACTTGATTTAGTTCCTATATAAAAATTTTCCATTCAAAATTTGTTTCGAGAATACATGGCTTGTCATTTTGGCTTAAGATGCCACTTCAAGCATTAGCTTCTCTCTATATAATTTTTGTAAGTATTATAAAATCATCAACAGAGACCCAATGGACCTTCAGCTTGCATATAGACTCTCCAAGATAATTTTTAGGACTTCCTTACCCTTCCTCCATTGGCCTTCAGCTCGTCTGTGGAAATCTGCTGACCTTTAATTTGACCCTTCAGCTCGTCTTTGGAGTTCCCTTCACCGTCCAGTACATTTGCGGAGAATGCTTGGCTCTTCAGCTCTATCGATGGAAACTCCATGACGCTATAGTTTGTCTCTAAATAATTTTTGAAACGAACTCGTTTATCTCTATAAACGAGTTCGTCTTCTGTGGACTAGAAGCTGATCAGAGGGGCTCCCTAGAACTCCAGCCCATCTCCGAACCCAGCTTCTTTTCCAAAATTGTCTATAGGGCTTCTTTTCCAAAATTGTCTATAGAAACTTTCTAGATAACTATAGAGACTGCAGCTTAACTATACAGACTTCTTGCGTCTTCGTAAAATATAGCCCTACGGCGCAATTGTTGAGTTTCGTCGGCTCCACATCTCTCTCATAGGGCCACACATGCCACTCAACTCAATTAAGGAGACTAAATGGCCTTCAGTTTATATGTGAAGACTCCTAGAGCATTGGACCGATGCTCACCTATAGAAACTCCCTGACCATTTTGCTTGAATATGGAAACTTCCTGGTCCTCCAAATTGTTTAAAGAGACTCTTGAAGCTTCCTGTTTTACAGACTCCCTGATAGTTCAGCTGGTCTTTAGGACTTTCTGGCCCTTCTTAGGTATTCTTGGTACTCTAACTCATATTAAGAGTTCCAATGGACCTTCAAGCCTTTTTTTTGCCCTTCAACTGCGAATATAATTTAAAAAAAATAAATAAATTTCAAGAACTCTCGGATCTTTTTTCTTATATAGTTTTTCCGAGATTTTTTTTATATGAAAGACATTTCAAAGGTCTTCTAAGAATGAAAAACCTTCTGAAGTTGTTCTAAAGATAGAAGTTTTTCGCATGGCGATAAGCTCTGCTAAATCAATATAAATTGGTAGCATCAAGCATCAATGTCTGTCGGGACTATAAAAGACGTTCAAAGAACTATCAGATTTCTGGATTTTTAAGAAGGAAGCTCTCCTAAGGATGGATGAAGAGGGTATGCCATTTTGGTAGCTCATAAATATATATTTGCTTCAAAGAGCTTTTTAAGATCATCTTTATTTACAAGAGCTTTTAATTTCTTCTTTATATAAAAAACCTTTTTTGGTGCTTAAGATGGAAGGTATTTTACGTATGGAAGACATTCTGACATCCTTTGCTATGTTCAAAAGAGGTTATGCCACTTTGAAAGCTCATAAATATATTAGCTACAGAGAGATTTTTTCAAAAACATCTATATTTACAAGAGCTTTTTCTTATTAATATAAAAAGAGCTTTTGTGGATCTTTAAGGCAGAAAGTCTTTTTAGGATGGAAGAAATTCTGATATCCTTTGCTATGTTTTTGAAGCTCATTAATATACAAATAAATATAAGCTTCAAAAAGCTTTCAAAGTCATGTCTACAAGAGCTTTGCCTCTTTATATAAAAAAGCTTTTAAACATAATCTCTATCTAGAAACGATTTCTTAGATTTACTATAAGTTAAAAAGCTTTTGTAACCATTTCTATATGTTTAGAAGCTTTTGTAAACCTTCTGTTCTTTGGGGGTTTTATACAGTGCATAAAATACCATATACGAGCTTTTTGAAGTGTTTCTCAAGAGCTTTCAATATCACTTTTTTTTACAACAGCTTTTAAGTTCTTCTTTATAAATAAGAGCTTTTAAATCTAATATATTTTTAGAAGCGAATTTTTTTTAAAGATTTCCAATCCTTTGTATCCCTAATATATAAAGAAGCTTTTAAAGCTTTTCCTTTATAGAAGGGAGCT
The DNA here is from genome assembly GCF_032173495.1 of Musca vetustissima. Classification (NCBI taxonomy): domain Eukaryota; kingdom Metazoa; phylum Arthropoda; class Insecta; order Diptera; family Muscidae; genus Musca; species Musca vetustissima. Next base: position 194,062 of record NW_026878594.1, on the reverse strand, counting down.
TTTCCACATGAACTCTTTCTAGAAGATCTTTTGTAGGTTTATTATAAGTTGAATAACTTAAGTAAATCTAAATCTATCAAAGCATATGTAACTTTTTGATATATTGAAAGCAACTTCTCTAGAGCTTTTGTAGTATTTGTAGCATATGTAACTTTTTGATATATTGAAAGCAACTTCTCTAGAGCTTTTGTAGTATTTCATCCGAAGAATAGATTTTCGGGGTTACCAATCTTCAGAAATGTTGTTTTAACACTTCTATTGTAAAATATTTATTATACGTAAGAGAGCTTTTGATGATCTTCAATGTATAAGAATATGTTCTAGCTATTTCATTTGTAAATGAGCTTTTCAATATCCAGACGAGTCACTTTAGTAAGATCTGTTTTTTCTGCATGTAAAAGGGCTTATTTAGCTTTCTTCTATGTAGAAAAGCTTCATTAATGCATTCTTTACTTAAAAAAGCTTCTTTAACTGTTCACATAATTAAAGAGCTACATAATTTGTACTACATGAAGAGGAAGAGCTTTTATAGATCCTCTACAAAAAAAAAAAAAACTTTATTAAGATGTCCTACTAGTATAAAAGCTTCCAAAAATCTTCTGTTATGAGAAGGGCTTAATAAGTGATTTTACTTATAGAACATCTGTGGAATAATTTTTGTAAATTCTCTGTGGACAGCAATAGCTTTTAAATGTGTAAACAAATTTAAAATCTGCAACGCTTTAAGATCATCTATTTGTAGACGAGCTTTTGCTTTTGTAGCTTGACGATATTAAGAAGATATTCGGTAATATATTTCAAAGTTTTTCTATTGGTAGACGAGTATGTATTGCTTTTTATTTGTAGAATAGCTTCCATAGATCTCCGAAAGATATAATAACTTTGTCGGGAGAGCTTTTATAGTTTTTTTTTTCTAGAATACCTTTAAGAGCTGTTTCGTTCATAGAAGAGTTTTAACTGTTGTTTTTTCGTAGAAGATCTTTTCAAGTTCATGTGTAAGAAAAATAGCCTTCAAAATTGTTGGAAGAGCTTTTATGGTTGTTTTCTTCGTAGAAGAGCTTAAGTAACTGTTTTGTTCATAGATTTTATAGCTTTTTGTTCGTAGAGGATCTTTTCAAGGTCATGTGTATGTAAAAGAGCTTTAATAATATGAATATTGTCGAAAGAGCTTTTATGTTTTTTTTTCTTCAAAGAAGAGCTTAAACAGATGTTTTGTTCATAAAAGAGCTTTTACAGCTGTTTTGCTCGTAGAACATCTTTTCAAGCTAATGTGTATGTAAAAGAGCCTTAATAAAATGTCTATTGTCGGAAAAGCTTTTACTGTTTTTTTTTTTTTTTTTTGTTCGTAGAAGAGCTTACCCATCTGTTTTGCTCATAGATGAGCTTTAACATCTTTTTTGTTCATAGAAGATCTTTTCAAGCTTATGTCTAAGTAAAACAGCTTTTATAACTACTCTGTTTGTTCAAGAGCTTTTTTAGCTTTTTTTATTGATGTATTTTAAATAATAAAGATGGAAGATATTTACTTTTTGTTCTTTTAAGTTTGAACTCCCATCCCTGATGATTATATTGATTAATGGTTACTTGACATTGCGGATATTGCAAAAACCATAACAACAAATTGAAATGTCAAAATTTACAAACAATGTAATCATCACTTGTCAAACAATCTCCCTGTATATGTAACTGTCAAAGTGATCTAATAGAGAATGTCAAATTAAAAAAACAACTATATATTACAACAACAACTAATTTATTTTCACTTTATTTCCTCCTCTATTTAGAACTTGTTTAAACAATAGCAAAGTAATACAAAAAATTTCGGGAAAAGAATAGGATATGTAACGAGAACCATTAAAAACAATTATTTAATTAAAAAACGAGAAATCGATCGATCAAGATTGAGAGCGAGAACGAAAGAAAGTGATCGAGACGTAGAGCAAATGGATGGAAAAACTTCAATATATCCCGATGCTGCAACATTATTTGCCGGAATCTGTGCCTGCTTTTTCACGGTTGTTGGAGTCTCTGGCAATTTGATTACCATTCTCGCGTTGGTCAACTCCCCGAAAATCCGCGGCCATGCTACCACAGCTTTTGTTTTGTCTTTGTGTATTTCGGATTTACTTTTCTGTTCGTTTAGTCTGCCTTTGACGGCGGTTCGTTTCTTTGCCCAGCAATGGACACTGGGTGAAAGTTTATGTCGTATCTTTCCAGTGATATTCTATGGCAATGTGGCGGTGTCTTTGCTGAGTATGGTGTGCATTACGATTAATCGTTATATCCTGATTGGCTGTCATAGCATCTATGCGCGATTGTATAAGAGGCAGTGGATCGTGGTGCAATTGGCCTGTGTTTGGTTTGTGTCGTTTTTGTTGTTGCTGCCACCCTATTTGGGGATATGGGGTGAAATGGGCCTGGATGAGGTGACCTTCTCGTGTACCATCCTCAAGAAAAATGGCCGATCGATAAAAAAGCCACTCTTCCTATTGGGCTTCCTACTACCCTGCCTGGTGATAATTGCCTCGTATAGCTGTATTTACATAAAAGTGTTACAACAAAAGCGAAAAATGAATTATCATCGACAGATGGTGATCAACACGACGAATAATGAAAATCTACCGCAGGATTCTCGCAAAGATCGTGAAGACAGCCGTTTGACACTGATGATGATGACCATATTTGTGTGTTTCCTCATCTGCTTCTTACCTTTGATGTTGGCCAATGTGGTCGATGATGAGCGGAAAACATCATACCCCTGGTTACATATTGTAGCCTCTGTAATGGCCTGGGCCTCAAGTGTAATTAACCCCATAATCTATGCTGCCAGTAATCGTAATTATCGTATCGCTTATATGCGCCTATTTAGACGAGTGAAATTTTGGAATCAAGATGTCGTCTCCACAATGCCCAGCAAAACAAAACATTCCAAGGAGCTATCGGGTCCCGCACGTAGCACTCCACCGGCTTTGTATTGTGGAAATGCCAATCATGTCGCTCAAGAACATTTTCCAACCTATTCAGTATAGCCGTTGACAGATGGCGTTGATAGATTTGAGTTGCAGAGGTCTTCTTTTTTTGCATTTGGAAATTATTGAAAATATTCTACATTGTTGGAAATGCATTTACATTTACATACGTACATACATAGATATTTATGTATCATTTACACTCATATAAATATATATAATTATACAAATAAAATAATAAATAAAATAAATATTAAATAAAAAATTAAAATAAAATAATAATGATAAAAAATAAGGGAAGTTTTGGAATAAAATTGGGCTGGGAAGGTTTGGTTATAAGAGGGTGGGTGGTAAAGGTGGTGTAGAATTTTAAAAAATGCAAAACATTGAATACAAAATTTAAAAAAAAATCATACTTCTCAGAAATAAAATAAATAAGCAAAAAGAATAAAAAACTAAATAAAAACATAAACAAAAGTTTTTCATTGACCTTTAGCCGAAACATCATCAAAAACATTAACAATTTGCCAGGTCAACTATAAATATCAACAGCATAACCAAAAATAATTTTTTTATATTACAAAACTTTTTTCCTGAAGTCAAACTATTTTTTCTAAATTAAAAAATATATATGTTTTGTTTTGATTTCTAAATATTTTTTTAACAATTAGGGAGGTTTTATTTTTTCACACTTTTTTTAAATTTGACAGAAACATTATTCAAAAATTTTTTGAAAGAAATTCAATTCCAAAAAATTGCAAAATTAATAATATATAAGTATAATAATTATTAATTATAAAATTGCATTTTTTAAATGAAATGGAATAGGGCGAAAAATTTGTGATCTACATAGATATTTGAACCAAAAAAAAAAACATAAATATACCATTCTGAAATGTATGAAAAATAGCATGTCAATCAGGCATATTGTTGGCGTTATATTTTTTATGAAATCCAGGAAAATTATGTATGGGAGTTAAATCTTAACAGATTTCAACAAAACTTCACACATATCAATCTGGACCTAAATCAGTTCTCTGTGCAAAATGTTGTCTGAATCGGACTAATATTGGGAGTTTGGTGCACCATTTTAAAAAATCGGGCGAACCTATATATGGGAGCTATATCTGAATCTGAACCGATTTCAGTAAAACTTCGCATACATCAATTTAGACCTAATTCAGTACTTTGTGCAAAATTTTGTCCCAATCGGATCGATATTGGAAGTATGGTGCTCCATTTACATAAAATCGAACCGATTCCAACAAAAGTTCTCAGATACTAAACTGAGACTAATTCAGCACGCTGTGATATATTTTGTCTCAATCGGACAAACAATGACAGTATGGGGCACCATTTACATAAAATCGGACGAAGCTATATATGGGAGCTATATCTAAATCTGAACCTATTTAAGAAAAAAAAAACTTCGCATACATTAATCCACACCTAATACTCTGTGCAAAATGTTGTCTCAATGGGACCATTATTGGGAGTTTGGTGCAGCATTTCTATTAAATCGGACGAAAATATATATGGGAGCTATATTTAAATCTGAACCAATTTTCACGAAACTTTGCAGACATCATTCTAGACTCAATTAGGTACGCTGTGTCAAATTTCTTGCAAATCGAAAGACATATAGGGACTTTGGTGAAGAATTTACATAAAATCGGACGATAATGTATATGGGAGCTATATCTCAATCTGAACCGATGTTTACTAAACTCAACACACATTAAACCGATTTTCTCCAATTTCAATAGGGTCCAAATTAAAGACATGTGCCAAATTTCATTCAAATCGAATCATAAATGCGACCTATACTTTGTTTACAATTTAACATGGACAGACGGACGGACATGCATAAATCGACAGAAAAAGTGATTCTATGCATATTCTCAAAAAGAACCATGGATCCATCTCGTTTCCTTTTGCCTGTTACAAACGTATGCACAAGGACATAATACCCAGCACCACAGTGTGGTGAAGTGTATAAAAAGGGTGTTTACACCAAAAAATTTCCAATATTAGGACATACACTTAAGCCTGTAAGTGCGCTCTAGAAAAGGAAGAAATCGAAGTCATCTTTGGATTTGTGTTTTGTTAGTGAAGTCCCTCAGTTTTTATCATTCACATCCCCTTAGTACGGTTATTTCATTTCCTAGGAATTGAGTTCGGAAGCTTAAAACGGCTGGACAGTGGCAAAGGAAATGTTGTAACGGTTTGCTGTGTTCTTCACACGCTCAATATCAGTTGCTTCCTTCGCACCCAATCTTGTGTAGATGGGCGCCGCAGTCTGCTGGATTTGTTTAGTGGTAATATTTGTTTTATCTTGCCCTTGTTTGGGTCTCCCCATAAAAATTTTGTGTTTAACCCAGTCCATTCGCTATTTCTACAAACTTTGTAAATTTCCGTTGTCCATGACCTTAGTTCTAGATGCGTTGAACTAAATTAAGGAACATAAGAATACCGAAAATGAGGCAGTATCAGTATACGGAGGCTATACCCAATCGTGGATATATATTGGAAAATTTTTGTCAAAGATCTGGAAAAAATAGGTTCCAGAAAAATATATTATTGTTATGAAGGCCTTTAGGCCTTTGGTGGTATCTATTTTTTTTTTTTTGAACCTCCTGAACAATTTGTCAACATTTGTAAAACTCATATGAAAAGTATTAAATCTAAGTTTAAATCCGTCATACCTTAAAATTTGTAGTAAAATATTGACCCCATTATTCGAAATATTGACTCTATTAATCCATTCTCTTGGTATTTTAAACCAGTGAGCAGTATAGTCGGAAGGGGCTGACCATGTGATACCCTACACAACACTGACTTTCTGCGGATATTCCGTGCCTGGGCAATATTTCGCGATATTTGTAACATCTTGACTGAGTAGAGATCAACAGCTACTCTTTCTTGTCCTGGCATATTTTCGGGATATTTTTTCCCGGGTGAACATTTACGCCATAAGATGTAATTCTCAGTTTATGCGCTCCGCATAATTTGACCGATCAAAACAGTCATTGTAATTTGTTGGCCAGATTCCCTTCCCCATGTGATGTGTTGAAATATTCGGCTTATTATTGTGGCCTATAGACCAGATTCATACCTTAAGTACAATCTGATCATATCCGAAAATCCATTCGTCGTCCTTGACAATAATCGGAATTTCGTGCAAAAAGTCAAACCCATCAAAGCGAAATACATGCCCTATAGTGTGGTAATTGTAATCAGAATAGATAGATCTCGGTAAATATTTACGTTTATCATCCGAGTACATACAACAATATAACTACAACAAACTTCTCGGTTCTCTATCCTGCAGGAGTAAATATATTCGCCATAGAATTTTGTCATTTTCTCATAAAAGTGTGGGTTCATTTTATAAAAAACTGGCAGTAGGGGAGACTGGGGCACCTTCGGCACTTTTTTTTAGAGCTCTATATCTCAGTACTTATTCAACATATATAACAACTTTATGGCTGATTATTGTCCTCTGACACTTAATTACAAAAAATAGTACCAAAAAGATATAAAAAAAATAGTATTAGTTAAAAAATTTTACAGTTTTGTAAAAAAAGTCAAATTCGCCGAATGTGCCCCAACCCGGGGTAGCTTCGGCATTTGATGGGGCACATTCGGCACCATAGTCATAGCCGGGTAATTGTCATCGCTATCAGTCTGGTTGAAATTCTGATCCTCTAAAGGCTCTATTTGGTTTTAATACGCCACACAATAATTGAATTTTAGGGCTATATTTTCTAGCGGCGGACGTTTACATCTCAAGGTCGCACACACTATCAGAAATAGGGGTTTTCTATCGCATTTTCGTCAATACAAGCACGTTTGATCTTATATATGCAATTTCGAGCCATATTAAAGGATTAGTTTTAAAGACAAACTCAAAACTATTTTAAGGAAATAATATTGCACAATCTGTATATGGCCGAATGTGCCCCACTTTAAAATGCCGAATGTACCCCGAATGTACTTTTTATAGTTTTTTCGATCAGATTTGTAAAAACTTTATATTTTTAAATATTTTTATAATAATACACATCGTAGTTAACCACTTTTTAATAATATTGTATTAAAAATTTAAAATGTTTTATACACAACATACTTACGAAATGGAATTGAAATATTGCAGAAACATCTATAAAAATACAAAAACCTATGTATCTAAATAAGCTTATTAGCTAGAAATTTCAAACTTTGTGTCAGTTATTTATTTCGATATTAGATGCCAATGTATCGAAACTAGTGATGCACGATGAGAGCTTCATGAGAAAACGCGATTGCCGAAGGTGCCCCAGTCTCCCCTGCAATAATATCCGCCCAATTTTGAATATCTCAAAGTCTCCGCCTTTACATAAATTCCTTTTTTTCTAATAAAAAAGCTTCTTCCTTTTTCATTCTAAATTATAACAGCTGCATATAAAAATTCTTTATTTATGTTGTCGACTTATCGCTTGGCGTATCGTCTACCTGAATTCTGATATGCTGGTATTTAAACCCGTAGCTTCTGCGTCATAGCTTCACCAAACCTCATTAATACAACAACAACAAAACTTAACCAGAAGCGGTAGTTAGCATGACTAGCTGAAACACAGATGTTCAAACACACAAGCACACGAACAAAAGGTGAATTATTAATCAAACGACAATCTTAAATAAAAAAGAACAATCAACTGTTAGGAAATTCTAAACCTAACATAACAAAAGAGAGACAGATATTGATCTGGAAATTAATAGAGATTTTTAAAGCTAAACATACCGTGCTAATTATTCAAAATCACTCTCTATTAATTTACGGTGAATGCTCAGTTAATCTGGCACACCTAATCTCAATTGGATTGTGATCAATCCTGCCTTTGAATCGATGTTTATAACATGTTATCCATCAATTTCTCCCCATTGTAAACCTTTTTTATGTGGAGACTACCATTTAATTATAACTCTCACTGCCTCTTATGCTCTTCCACTCTCTTAAAAACCATCCCTCTTCGCCAATACCAATCAATACATAATCAAAAAATTATGCATTGATCTTCGTTCATCTGTCTCTTAATTATTTCCCTTTGCTCAGACGACAGTTTTACAGAGTATTGACTCTTCACTTAACTACCCATCTCTTCTAACAACACTGACGGCTCCACCACAATAATTTCCCACTCTCTTCTCATACAACAATACATTCTCCCACATGTCTCACCCCATTTTGAACTGTTGTTTACACGACACCTTCACTGATTGTTTGTTTGTTGTTGTTGTTGTTGATCACTGATGGTTGTCGGTTAGGTGTTTGGTAAACAAACGAGGACTTGCACCCACTGCACACGATTACTCAATAGGGTGTCAAGTCGGCTCGGTGTTCGTTTGCCCATTCGTTAATCTTGTATGGCTGGGTGTCTCACTGACAACAACAACAGCAACAAATAAACAAACAATCATAATAACAACAACAATAATAACTTATCACACGAGTAAACTTGCAAGTAATGCAATGCCATTCATTCGTCGTTGATTATTTATTATACGCAAAATTTTACTTAAATTTCACTTGGTGTATTTTGTTGTTGTTGTTGTTCTTGTTCTTTTATTGTTTTTGATAACATAATGATTGTGCAAAAGTAACAATAACAACAATGAGACAATTGAAGATAAATGACTGAAAAAAATAAATGAACAAAAAAAGTACGAATATATTATTCGTTGGTTGGTCTTGATATTATTATGCTATTATATGAATACGAAAATGACTATCTTATCTGGGTGAGGTGATCTTGAAGAATGAAAACGATTTTTTTTTGTTTAAGTGAACAAAATTGGCGTTAAATTTCCATAGTACACTCACTGGCATACACAGCCACATTCATAGAAGTGTAAATGTGAGGTAACAATGAAAACTGAGTAAGTGGCTACACTGAGAAAAAAAAAACAATTGCTATGCTGAAAAGTGTAAGCCTTTGATTGATAGAAACTAGAGTTCTATTAAAGAGATAAGGCTAACGACTTTTTATAGGGAAATCCCCTAAACGAATATCTTCAATATAGGTGTATTTATAAAATTGTCGCCCATTTTAGGCTTTTTGATAATTCTAACCGCAATTTCCGAAATTTGCTATTTCGTTTTCACAAAGCTCAAAAAATATTCTGTGACCCACCAAACACAACAATTTGTTAGTTGCTAAATAATTAAATTATTAATATCGTTTTCTCAATGTCGGAGTGTTTTTATACCCTTCACCACACTGTGGTAGAGGGTGTTATATCTTTGTGCATATGTTTGTAACAGGCAAAAGGAAAGGTTTGTGTTAAATGTATTTTCAAACTTTATTTGGCAAGTTAGTGAGTGTCGAATGAAACAAAACTTTACCTTAATGCGTGCGTGTTCGATCGAAATTGCAAGTGAGTCACGGTGAGCAAATGTAGCGTAAACAATGTCGAGATCACATCGACGACCGTAGCACTGGAAAGTCCTCTCTGCATCCGAACTGAGCGAATGTGACTTCTAGTGGAGTGTGTAGGAAAGAGAGAGTACTCTCTCCAACAATCCGAACCAGGCGAATGTGACTCCCAGAAGAAGTGCAGAGAAGATTCCCCCATTGACTCAAATGAGTGGCCAATTAATGTGAATAACAATTGGTATGCTACGGAAGGGGTGAACAACATATCGAACATATACATTGTCGTAAACAATGTATCGAACCTAAACAGAGAATAAGCATAGAATCACTTTCTAAGTCGATTTCGTCTAAGTCCGTCCGTCTGTAGATGTTAAATTGTAAACAAAGTACTGGTCACATTTATGATCCGATTTGGATGAAATTTGGCACAAGTCACTTATTTGGCCCAACGACGAACCCTATTGAAATTCAGAAAATCGGTTCAGATTTGGATATAGCTCCCATATGTATATTAGGTCCTGAATGATGTGTGCTAAGTTTCGTGAAAATCGGTTCAGATTTAGATATAGCTCCCATATATGTTTTCGTCCGATTTAATGTAAATGGGGCACCAAAGTACCTATATATCTTTCGATTTGCACGAACTTTTGCATAGGGTACTGAATTAGTTCCAGAATGATGTGTGCCAAGTTTCAAGAAAATTGGTTCAGATTTAGATATAGCTTCCATATATATATTTTCGTCCGATTTAAGGTAAATGTTTATGGGGATTTTCGTGTCTTTGAGATGGAAATCGGGATAATCGGGTTAGATTTAGATTTAAGTTCGTTCAATTTCATGTCACTGTACCTTCGCAAAGGCGACGTCTGTCAGGATACTAATGTAGAATATATTAATAGTGGGGAAGAGTATCATATAGTGGGCCCAGACCGACTTTTCAACATTCCTTACTGGTTTTAAATGACTTACAAAAAGCACCAACACCTAATTTTTTCTCCATATTCCGATTCATTTTCTAGTTCTTGTTTTAATTCTTTTAGACCCTATTTGGATGTAAGGAAATTTTCAAAGTATATTTCGAATGGAAGAAGGAGATATCTGACTTGCAATACAAAAAGTAAAACAAAATACCCAGTCTTAATTTAATATACACATGGTTGAAGTCCACAAATGAATTGTTTCAGACCGCGATGTGCGCAAAAATTCCAATTAATTCCAAAAATTATGATAGAGGGGTTAAAAATAGAATACACTTGTATCGGTATATTGAAAGTTTACATCGGAAGGTAACCCAAAAAGGTCTCGAAATCCTTGCATATTAGGTATATATATACTGATAAAAACGTGAGGAACATTTTTGCCTGATGCCCTAACCCTCAGTCGACACTTTGAAGGGGGGTTTCGGTCCCCTTTTTCAGAAATGATTGAAAACTCATTTAAAACGGGTTTATATCTGGTAAGAATATTTTACAAACATGTTGGCCATAAAGTTTTACTATAAGTCAAAGAATACACCAAAACTCAAAAATCAGCCTAAACGTAAAAAAATCTTATAAATATGAAAACTCATATTAGGATTAAAATCGATCTTATTACGAGTTTGAAACGCAGAATACAGAACGAATTAATAGAAATAATTGGAGAATACATCCAGAAGTCTTTCCGCAAAAAAAAAAAAACAGATATCAATACAACCGGCATCTGTGGGCCCTTTCAGCTCTTTGCTGTATGTGGGGTTTCCATTTAAGTTTCTTGTCTAGAATTATTCCCAGATACTTAACATTGTTTGATATGGTTATCGTTTTGTTTTGGAAGATAGGCTCTTCATACTGACCTATTTTTGTCTTTCTAGTGAAACTACATATTTCCGTTTTATCCGGTTTTACGTTTAAGCCTCTTGGTATAGCCCAATCGTAGGCGATTTTTAGCACCGTTTCGGCTTTTCTGCATAGTAAGTTAGGATTATTTCCCCTAAGAAGTATTATAACGTCATCTGCATAACAGACAGGTTCAAATCGTTCATCGGTTAAGTTATTTAAGAGTCCATTTATGGTAGTTACCCACAGGAGCGGTGACAAAGTCCCTTCCTGTGGTGCTCCCTGACCTACTTTGTCTCTGATTGTTATATCCTGTATGCTACAGCTAATCATATTCCTTAGCATATAGTTAACCCAGTCTATGATTGTCTGGTCAACTTGAAAAGTATCTAAGAATTGGATAAGCGTATTAGTGCTGAATTTGTTGAAGGCTGTTTCAATGTTAATGCATACCGCTAAAGTATACATCTTCTTAGCGAAGGTGCCCTTAATATAGTGTACTACCTCATGTAAAGCGGTTTCCACTGATCTCCCCTTTACGTACGCATGTTGTTTATACTTCTCTTTATTATGGTGTCGATTGTACGTTCCATGGTTTTGGTTAGGAATGAAGTTAGGCTTATTGGCCGATATGATTTCGGTGTGGCGTAGTTTGCTTTGCCGGGCTTGGGTATGAAGACTACCTTGGCTTCCTGCCAGACTTTCGGTGTGTACGTCAACCTTAACCATGCATTAACGAGTGCGGCTGTGTGGCGATAAAAATATTGCCTCTTTTTGTAGTAACACGGGGAAGATGTTATCCGGTCCTATCGCTTTCAATGGTGAGATGCTTTTTAAGGCGTCTAACACCATTGACTTGTCAATTATAGTTTCCTCTGGTCGTTCTTCCCTATCTACCATGTTATCGTCCATTGTCGATGTGTTCGATGGGAAGTGACCATTCATTAGGAACCTTAGTGTTTCCTCGATTGTTTCTATCATGTTACCCTTACCGTCTACCATAGTTTCAGGTTGGGTGTGGAATAGAAACTTCTTGAATTTTGAAACGTCGTTTACGCTGTCTACCTGTTCACAGAACAGCTTCCAGGAGTTGCGCTTGGCGGTTCTTGTCAATTGATTATTTCCGTTTATCGTGGAAGTTGTCCCAGAATACTGTAGATTTTTTTCGGCGTGCTCTGTTGTAAAGCTTTCGGACCATTTTTCCTTTGTTCCGAATCTCCCCTGTCATCCAGGGTTTTTCAAAGGAAGATCTCCTTTCTCGAAGTGGGCAACTTTCTTCGAAAGACTTTACAATTACTTTCGTTAATTTGCTGACGTTCCTGTCTATGTCATTCGTGTCTAGGTACTAGTTTCCCAAACTTTATCCAGTTACTTGTGGACTTGTTTTGGAAGTATTTGGGTTTCGACAGAGACCGTAGAATTTTCAACATAATATATATGTGGTCAGAAAAGTAGTACTCTTCAGAGGCTCTCTATTCCTTGACCTCATCTATTAAGTTTGCATACCACCCTAAAGAGCATAAATGTCGCACTGATCGCTATGATTTTTTACATGATGTTTCGGTTATGGTTCAGGTTTCAGTGGTGATAGAATTATATTTAGGAGACTAGACCACAGCTAAGACTTTGTAAAATTACAAAATTTGCGTTGAAATTTTGATCTTTAATTTAATATCGAGTTTGGTAGAAATACTACAATATGTTTAGGGTATACCCTAATATATTTAGTAATGCTATATCACACTAGAGGGTGAAAATATGGCGAATTATTACCCAGGCTTGGGAAATTGATCCGCAGAAAGTTGGACGGGACCGAGGGAACAACTATACTGCAAATGCACATCTTTACTTTCCAATCCGAATGAAATTTAAGTTTTCTGGATCATGAGGTAATGTATTCTAAAATAATTAGGAACTGGAAATTTTTGTTTCGGAATCTCATAAAATTTCAGACTGGTCGAATTCAGCACCTCACAATTTTTTTTTGTTACTAACAAAAATCTGTAATTTTCCCTTCTATTTTCTTTCAGTGTTCCAATCTCGTCAAATCTCGATCCGTGTGTGAGATTTCCAACAGTTGACGGTGGTGCTGGTGGTTGTTGGTGGTGTCTATTTACGTTTTGGTGATTTATTTACAACTTCATGGCAGTTTATTTTTGCACCCGCTATTGTTTTGATTTTTACGGAGGCGCACACACAGTACTCGAAGCAGAACAAACTAGCGCTACACCTAAATGAGAACAGAATTCTGCTGCTGTCACTACTGCTACCGCCACTTGAATGCCTTAATAACTAAAAAGTAATGATCAATGTCGCATAAGATTACACCCCGTCACAATTTTTATGACAATTCGCGTAGTGACGGCGAAGAGCTCCCCAGACGCACGTTCAAGTACCCGCAGAAAAAGTGTAAACCACCAATCTACTTGTAAAAGAAAATTCTAACCAGAGGAGGGAGAAAGAGAGAAGATAGAATTATTAACCCGAGACTCATTACACCCGACAGTCTGTCTGTCTGCTACGCACATTGTGCTGCCGTTAAAATTCAACCACCCAATTCATTTTCGATTCATTTTTGGATAACTCTGCTGGTGTTGATCCGACGGTCGTTCGGTCGGATGGTTGGCTGCCTTGCTTGGTTAATCATTATCAAACATCAGCGGCGGCAATTCAATTCATTTAACTACGTTTGTTTTTTTTGCTGTTTGCCGTTTTTATTGCTCTCTTGGCTGTTGTTCGTTGAATATCGTGCTCTCTCACCAAACCCGATTGTCATTCTCATTGGTGATGTCTGTATTCTTTGAATATAAAATTTCATGTCATCAATGCAGAGAACTTTAGTCTAACGACAACAAACGAGCCTGCGACAACACAACACATCGAACTTTCGAACTAGCGGGTTACGTATGAACGAACGCTACGCACATAACTACCAATCGGGTGTAAAAAACTGTGACGAATAGATTTGTTTAAAGATCAGTTAAGAGACTCATCCGTGCGCGAAAAAAAACAACAACCACGGTATTGAGAAATTCCAAAATACATATTTGTTTAACACTGAATACAAATTAGTTGCAAATAAAAATAAAAACAAACGAAATCACGATCGATCAATAGCCGGGTATTCGGAGAATTAAAAATATTTTGCGGTATTTGGAGCAGTTGAATATAAATAAATTAAATCGGAATAAAATTGTAACAAAAAATTAATAAGAATTTTAAAGTGAATCGACTGAATGAGAATTGTTTCCATTACAGAATATTGAACAAAAAATCATTGAAGTGAAATTCGAAAAATATATTTCAAATACTAAATAAATTGAATGTCGGTAAATAAATAAATATTTCAAAATATAAGCAACGAAAAAATAATACAAATATTAAAATCTATAAAAATTACCAAGTGAATGAGAATTAGAACACGTGCACCAACTATATTTTACGGTTCATCGAAGAGCAAAATTGAAAGGAATTGTGTAATACAATTTTGAAATAAGCAAATATACTTCAATACCGGCGCGAAAAAATTATCATTGAGAAAATAGAACGATTTGATAATCCTTAAAGACATACAAGGTTTCCAAAGAAATTTTTTGGATTATTGGAATATATTTTAACGAAAATAAGTGTGAAGCTCTGTCGAAAGATAATTGATCTTGAGAAGAGTAAAAAGGCAGCTAAAAGAGGGACATTTCTTTCGAAATTGTCTGAACTTATAAAAACCGGATAAACAAGAAATTTTTGGAAACAGAAACAATTAAAAAAATAATACCCGGAACACAGCTCAAGAATGTCCCAAATTTTAACTGCAATTCGTTAGAGGCAGAGTAAAGGCATCTCTTGGAAAAGACTTCGTTGCAGCTATTAGAGAAATTAGAAACCCGAGACTTCCATCGAAGTTTATTCAGAAACGTCCATCGAAGAGCCCTGATTATTACTCGAGGTGAAAGGCAGCTATAGCTGAAGATCAACCAAAGCAATAACCTCAAAAAATACCAAAAAGAAGTTACTCGACTTTTAAGTAAAAATAAGCAGAATATTGCAGTCGGATCAAGAAATCACTAGAAAATAATTTTGGAGAAAAATAATCATCAACTTTAGAGAAGACTACTTCAGGAACCCCGAATTGTAACACAAAAAAGGCAGCTAAAACTGGAGACCAATCAAAGAGTTCTTCGACTTTGAAAATCGATCAATAAAGACACGGAAGATCAATGCAGATACTATACTAATCGAAAAAATCAACACAAAGAGGCAGCTACAAGACGATATATATCCTGGCCATTGGAAAATAGTCAGCAGAGTTTGTCGAACCGCATTTAGTGTCGTCTTTACTAAAAACCTGAGGAAATTTTGAAGCAAGAACATTTTCCATCCTTCAAACGTCCCGTCTACATCATAGGCGTCCATTATTTGTAAGAAAAACTTACCTGCTTTTATAGTCTGTCAAATTTCAACGTGAATGAGAATTACACCCTCGTAGTTCAACATTGAAAGTCCATTGAAGATTTGAAGTTCAACTTCTCCCCAACATAACAAAGTTAGAATAAGTAAAAGAGAGCACTTAAAAAGTGTGGACGTTAACTAGGGAACACAAAAATCTACCATTTCCTCTCAGCAAGCCCTTTGTCATATATCTTCTTTAAAAATTCCAAGTGAATGAGAATTACGTTGCCATTGAAGTACAGCATAGCAGACATATCGTCTGTTTGAAGCAACTTTTACCCACAAGAACGCAATCAAAATAAAAAAAAACTGTAAATATCGGGGAATTCCTTACGTTTACAATTTCAAGAGAACGTAAAAACTCCCATTTCACCTCAGCAAACTCCCAGTCATTTATGCTCCATAAAATTGCAAGTGGATGAGAATTACACACTATTGAAGTTCAGCGCAGCGGACCTATGACTAATTTCTACCCACGAGAACGCAAACAGAATAAGAAACTAAGAACACTAGAAAATTCCTTACGTTAACGATTCCTAGGTAACTGAAAAACTTCCATTTTGCCACCCTCAACCCTCCGCCCTTTATACTCCGTATAAATTCCATGTGATTGAGAATTACAATCATTGAAATTCAACAGCGTAACAGCTAAGCGAACACTGGAAGCCAATTTCTCCCCACTGAAACGAAGCCCAAATAAACAACCGAACAGAGAGCAAGGAGAGAGAGAGACGTACTGAGTAGCGATAACGTATATCAGGAGAACAATAATTCAAGCTGCTTGCAGAAAACATTGTAAAGAGATAAATACGAAAAGAGAGGGAGAGGAATACCTTAGAAAGCTATTGAAGAGAAGGAGAGAGCGAGAGAGTAAAGCAACCACATATATAAGTATTAAAAGATAAAGAGCCAGTGACAGCTAATCGATGAAATATTGTTCGGCAATTGCAAAGAACTTTCGTAAGAAGTAAGAATCTATTAAAGGCAGCTATTATGTTTTAAGTGAATCCGGAAGCTAAGTAACCGAAAAAGTCGGAAATATATTACCTAAAAAAACAGTAAATACGAGGCCGTCTTACACTCGTCCGAACTTTTGCGGAATAAAAAATAATAAAAATTCGGATTGGCAGACAAACTTCCGTAAAGAAATTATCCTGACCTTCATGGGAAATTGCAGCTTATAGGGAAGTTCAAACCCTGAGAATTTTCTGTACCAGAAATACCCGAAACGAGCATTAAAATCGCAGCGTATAGAGAAGCTAAAAACCACAGAAAATTTTCTCAAGTAAAAATATCCCAAACGCCATTAAAACTGCAGCTTATATACACGTTAAGATCCTGAGAAGTTTCTGTACCCGAAATACCCGGAACGTGCATTAAAATCTCAGCATATAGAGAAGCCAAGAATCTGAGCATTTTTCGGTACCAAAAAAACATATTGAAACCCATTCCAGATCGTATAGAGAAGTGAAAAGACCTGCGAAGTTAAGAACCTACATCCGTTCAGCCCATTTTCAAAACTGTAACCCCAAAGAAAAGAAAATCCAACCCTCCTCAAAATGCAAACAACTAGCGAACGAATCGAACCCACCACAGCAGAATTGGCGGAAAATCGTAAGCTTCTACATCGCATATTACTGGATCTCCTTATCATAATTGTCCTGCTAATACCAATAGCCCTATGTGAATTTGCCATTGAACCCTTCCGTCGTGGCTTCTTCTGCGACGATGAGACGATACGTTACCCGTTCAAGGACAACACCGTAACTCCCGTCATGCTGGGAGTAATTTTGACAATACCTCCCCTTATCATCATTGGCATTGGCGAGTATATAAGGCAATATAAAAAGGGTACCATCAGCAGTAGAAGATACCTCTGGGGCTGTCGCATACCGATATGGTGTTGCAATTTTTTCAAACAAGTGGTTTACTTTTCCTTTGGTGTCCTGCTGACCTTCGATGCCACGGAAGTGGGAAAATATACCATTGGCCGGCTGAGGCCCCACTTTATGGCTGTGTGTCAGCCACAATTTTCAGATGGTTCGACATGTGCGGATTCCTTTAATCAACATCGTTATGTGGAGAATTATTTTTGTTTGGGGACCGGCTTTACATCAGCTGATGTTCGCCAGGCGCGCCTCTCCTTTCCCAGTGGCCATTCAAGTATGACTTTCTATTGTATGGTATATGCTGCCCTATATTTGCAAAAGCGTATGCATTGGCGCAGATCAGATTTGACCCGACATTTTATACAATTCACCTTAGTGATGGTGGCATGGTTTACCGCTCTCACACGCATCATGGATAATTGGCATCATTGGTCGGATGTTTTGTGTGGTTCGTTGATAGGTGTTGTGGCTGCCTTAATTACTGCCAATTATATAAGTAAATTTTTCAAAAAATCGTATTCTGATATGACAGCGTTGAGGTTGTCAAGGCAGGATACTTCAGCCACGTTGAATGAGGTGTTGGCCCATACACCACCACCCTATACTGTGGAGGGTCAGCCAGCTCCAGTGTTTGCCAGCAGTGATCAATATTGTACCAAGGTGTGAGGTGGGTGGGGTAGAGCTTCACACAAAAGCTCCATAGCCATGTAAATATGTTAAACTAACTACCTTAGCTTTAAGTTCAAACCACAAAAATGAAAAGCTTTCCGCCAAAAATTACGAAAATACATTCCAAGTTATTATTTTTATTTTTTATTATTTTTTTTTTTTAATTTTGAAATTATTTTCTCATAGTATTATTAAGTTTTAAGTTGTTTGTTTTTAATTTTTAATTAAAAAAAATATTTAAGAAAATAAAATCGAAAAATCTATATTTTATAAATTATTATGTCCACAAGAAATCACACTTGTTTTATTGTTGTTGTTGTTTCGGGGGTTTTTCTGATAAGATGGTAAGTATTTGTGGTAAGTTTCATTTTGATTACTGTTGTTGTTGTTGTAATGACTCATGACACACCTTTTGATAAGACTTAGATGAGTTGGCCAAAAATAAAAAGACTCGATAAACGATGGCAACCAAAATATTTTGACGTTGGGTAATTTGCACCGAACCAAACCACATTGCTGATAATCATCAAAGAAATAAGGGGGGTTTGATAGTAAAACGCTTGTAATAATGAATTGAAGCGATATGTTTTTTTTGGAATCTAATCTATATATGGATTTCGAAATTTCAATATATATTTTTTTGGAGTGGAAATATTTCTCGGCAAAAATTGGAGACATATTTAAACATTTTAGGAAGACCACGGATCTCTAACTCGCCTTCTGAACCTGGGTAATATTTCTCATTGGTACTAAAAAAATATTCTTTACAAATCAACACCCTCTGTTCCAAAAATAAGTTTTTGGTCCACTTCATCCCAAAATTATTATCTGATCATCGCCGAAAATTATAGGCGTTTTCCTTGACCATAACTGGAACCTCATGGAAAATTTGAAAGCGATCAGCGCTATATTTCCGCCCTCTAGTGTGGTAATGAGTTACTAAATAATATATTAATACGTAAGCACATGTAAATATTTAAGTTTAACTCCCACATCCGAGTACATACGACAATAGATTTGCGATCAATTTAAAGGCCAACTAATACTCCTCTCCTATCAACTTCTCGGGTCTACGTCCTTCAGGAGTTAATATATATACGCTCAATCGGACGAAAATATACATGGAAGCTTTTTCTAAATCTGAACCGATTTTCACTAAACTTGGCACACATCTTTATAGACTCAACTTAGTATGCTATGCCAAATTTCGTGGGAATCGAAAGATATTTAGGGGCTTTGGCGCACCATTTACCTTAAATGGGACGAAAATATATATGGGAGCTATGTCTAAAGATGAACCGATTTTCACGAAACTTAGCACACATCTTCATAGACTCAACTTAGTACGCTATGCCAAATTTTGGCGCACCATTTACATTAAATCTGACGAAAATATATATGGGAGCTATATTAAACTCTGAACCGATTTTTACAAAACTAAACACACATTATTCTAGACCTTATTCGGTACCATATGCCAAATTTCGTGCAAATCGAAAGATTTATAGGGACTTTGGTGCACCAGTTCTATTAAATCGAACGAAAAATATATATGGGAGCTATATCTAAATCTAAACCGATTTTCACGAAACTTAGCACACATCGTTATAGACTCAATTTAGTGCGCTGTGCCAAATTTCGAGCAAATCGAAAGATTTATATGGACTTTGGTGCACCATTTCTATTAAATCGGACGCAAATATATGTGGGAGCTACGTCTAAATCTGAACCAATGTTTCCGAGACTTAACACACATCACTCTAGACTTAATTCAGTACGTTATGCCAAATTTCGTGCAAATCGAAAGATATATAGGGACTTTGGAGCACCAGTTACATGAAATCGGACGAAACTATATGAGAGCTATATCTAAATCTGGACCGATTCTCACGAAACTTGGCAGACATCATTCTAGACCTAAATAATTAGGCTGTACCAAATTTCGTGCAAATCGAAGGATATATAGGGACTTCGGTGGACAATTTACATGAAATCGGACGAAACTATATATGGGAGCTATATCTAAACCTGGACCGATTTTCTCGAAAATTGGCAGACATCATTCTAGGCTCAATTCAGTACGTTATGCCAAATTTTGTACAAATCGAAAGAGATATAGGGACTTTAGTTAACCATTTACACTAAATCGGGAGAAAATATATATGGGAGCTATATCTAAATCTGAACCGATTTTCAGCAAACTTGGGACACATCATTCTAGACCTCATTCATTACGCTGTGCCAAATGTCGTGCAAATTGAAATATATATAAGGACTTTCGTCGGACAAATAGACGAAAATATATATGGGCGCTTTATCTAAATCCGATCCTATTTTCTGAATTTCAATAGGGTTCGTCCTTGTGCCAAATAAGGGAACTGTGCCAAATTTCATCCAATTCGGATCATAAGTGCGACCTGTACTTGGTTTACAATTTAACATCTATAGACGGACGGACTGAAGGACATGCATAAATCGACTCAGAAAGTAATTCTATGCATATTCTCAAAAGGAACGATGTGTCTATTTCGTTTCCTTTTGTTTGTTACAAACATATGCACAAAGACATAATACCCTGTACCACAGTGTAGTGAAGGTTATAAAAATATATTGGATACGAAGTAAAAGAAATAAAAACATCAATAATTTCGACCGGGCAGAACTTTTTATACCCACCCCCACGTCTATCGGGACATTTATATGGGGACTATCTTGTTAAGTTATGTGGTAGTTCCGAATATCGACCCCGACCCTTCTGCCCTTTGAAGGACTCCCTGACCCTGTATGTAGTCTATGAAATACCTATGTTCCCTTCAGATCATCTATGGTTGACTCTCTGCTCTTCAGCTACATCCTGAAATTCTTGCACTTTTATGGCTCTGGTTTTCTCATTTGAGATCAGCGAAGCCTCCGTTTCTACGATGCAGTTGGGGTTTTTACCCTGCCACTTCACACTCCCTGAGCTATCAGCTGGTTCACGAAATGTCCCCTGGTTCGTCCATAAAAAACCTTTAGATCATATACAAAAATTTACATTACGCTCTTTAAAATACTCCCTGACTTAGCTAACCTTCAGCTCATCTATGAATGATTTCCCGCTCTTAAGTTGATTTATTGAAACTTCCTGAAACATCTAAGTTTTTATGGTACCGGGCCTTTCAGCTGATCTAGTTTATAGAAATTTCCCTCACAATTTAGCTCGTCTATAAAAATTTCCCAGCTTATCTATAAAAACTTCTTCAGCTCATCTTTGAAGTACTTCTTGACCCTTCAACTCATCTGTCTTCAATGATGAACTTGGAAATTAGGCCCTCTATGTCCTGGACTTTCACACTCCTTGAACTTTCAGCTAATCCACGAAATACTCAATTATCCCTCAGCATGTTTGAAAAAATCTACCTGACCTTTTAGCTCATCTTCAAAAATTTACCTGAATCTTCAGATCGTCTTTGAAAATCTACCTGACCATTCAGTTTGTTTATGAAAGACTTATTTATCCTCAGATACATGAGTAACTGCCGGGATAGTTGATCTACAACTTCGGTGTTTCATGGCCCAGGTCTTTCCCTTACGAAACTCCCAAAACTCGAGTCTTCTATGATGAACGCCCCCGAACCTTCAACGGTTTTGTTTTTTAAATTTTGTTTTTATACCCTTCACCACACTGTGGTACAGGGTATTATGTATTTGTGCATATGTTTGTAACAGGCAAAAGGAATCGAGATAGACCCATGGTTCCTTTTGAGAATATGCATAGAATCACTTTCTGAGTCGATTTATGCATGTCCGTCCGTCTGTCCGTCCGTCCGTCCGTCCGTCTGTTGATGTTAAATTGTAAACAAAGTACAGGTCGCATTTATGATCCGAATTGGATGAAATTTGGCACAGCTCATTTGTTTGGCCCAAGGACGAACCCTATTGAAATTGGGAAAAATCGGTTCAGATTTAGATATAGCTCCCATATATATATATTTAACCGATTTAATGTAAACGGTCCCTATATATCTTTCGATTTGCACGAAATTTGGTACAGCATAATGAATTAGGTCTTGAATGATGTCTGCCAAGTTTCGTGAAAATCGGTCAAGATTTAGATATAGCTCCCATATAGTTTCGTCCGATTTCATGTAAATAGTGCCCCAAAGTCCCTATATATCTTTCGATTTGCACGAAATTTGGCATAACGTACTGAATTAAGCCTCGAGTGGTGTCTGCCAAGTTTCGAGAATATCGGTCCAGATTTAGATATAGCTCCCATATATAGTTTCGTCCGATTTCATGTAAATGGTGCACCAAAGTCGCTATATATCTTTCGATTTGCACGAAATTTGGTACAGCCTAATCATTTAGGTCTAGAATGATGTCTGCCAAGTTTCGTGAAAATCGGTCCAGATTTAGATATAGCTCCCATATATAGTTTCGTCCGATTTCATGTAAATGGTGCACCAAAATCCCTATATATATTTCGATTTGCACCAAATTCGGCATAACGTACTGAGTTGAGCCTAGAGTGATGTCTGCCAAGTTTTGAGAAAATCGGTCCAGATTTAGATATAGCTCCCATATATAGTTTCGTCCGATTTTATGTAAATGGTGCGCCAAAGTCCCTATATATCCTTCGATTTGCACGAAATTTGGCATATCGTAATGAATTACGTCTAGAATGATGTGTGTTAAGTTTACTGAAAATCGGCCCAGATGTAGATATAGCTCCCATATATAATTTTGTCCGATTTAATGTAAATGTTGCACCAAAGTCCCTATATATATTACGATTTGTACGAAATTTGGTATTGCGTAATAAATAAGGTCTAGAATTATGTGTGTTAAGTTTCGTGAAAATCGGTTCCTATATATTTTTTCTTCCGAGTGTGTGTAAATTGTGCACTAAAGACCCAACGTTTGTCTGATTTCCACACAATTGGTACAATGAACTGTAGTTACTATAATACATTTCCTTTACATTGCTTTATATAATTTTGTCCCATTGTAAGAAGCAACCCTATATCTGACCAAATGAAAACTTTAGTGTAGGTTACAGAATGACATGTTTATGGATCCATTTTAATGTTAATGGTCCTTCAAAAATTCGACGTCTGTTATGATTCATCTGTTGAATATACCCAAAGTGGTGAAGGGTATCATATAGTCGGCCCCGTCCGACTTTACTGCTTTCCTTACTGGTTTGTTTTGCCTTTTGCAGGTTATTTACTGTTTTTGAAGATAAATCATGGCTACAAAACGAGTCAAAATCATTGAATTTTTTAATTCTTCTGGAAGGTCAATTATTACGAAATTATCGTCATTTTAATGTCCGAACAGCACTAAGTCACAACATGATTAGGAACTTACTCTTCCGTTTTGAGGAACATGGAAGAGTGTCAGATCTTCCAGGAAGAGGTCGATCTGTGCGCAATGAAGCAGTTGTGGGAATCTCCAGAACATCCCAGCCAAGAATTTTGAAGCGAGATCTTTAAATGTTTCCGTATAACATTCAAATCGCACAGCAACTGTCCAAAAAATTACATTTATGTTTTATCCTTCAGTCTTAGTCCTTTAAATTAATTATTAAAAAATACTAAAATATTTGTTTTATAACATTTAATTTTTGTAACCCTTATTTAACAAATATAAAAAAAATTCTGCAGTTTTTTCAACAAAAGTATTTTATTATACCCCAAATCCCTCACAGTGACTTGACACTTATCACTCCCACACAAACGCACAAACACACACTAAAGCCTGTTGCAACAAAATAATAAAACATTCTTAACACATTCCCAACAACAACAAAAACTAAACTGTCTAGAACGGTAGGAGACATGTCTCTATAATTAAAATATCAAAAAAAAAAAAAGAAAATAATAAAAAACTCAGCACAACTTTAAGTCATAAAAAAGTATTTAAATGACAATTAAAAAACTAACTGGAGAATACAAAAAATCAGGGAGGAAGAAAATTATTTTAATTGCATTAAAAAATTTTGTGTTTAAATTAAAACAACTACTAAGTGAATGGCCGCAGTTGCTCTGCTCAACTCATTGAGGCTTCAAGTTGGAGTTGCAGAGGCGGCCACAAAACCTAGCAACAAAAATGCTGGAAAGTAATAAAAAACCAGTAAGGAAAGTAGTAAAGTCGGACGGGGCCGACTATATGATACCCTTCTCCACTATGGGTATATTAAACAGGACTATTAGCATGAAATTGGATGAAATAAAATATGTGATATTTATCTAAATGTTAATCTACGTAGATCTATCCATAAAGTATGTAAATCGACTTCAAACAAATATAAATGGGTCATCCGTTGGGCTATGTCTGTACTTCTAGAAAACGCAACTACATAATTCTATGCTGTACGTTGTGCAAAATTTGATGTCAAACTGACTAACATGAGGAGTTTGATGCCCAATTTACTTGAAATCGGGCGAAAATATATATGGAAGCTCTATCCAAATATTAAGCGATTTCAAACCAACTTGTGACAGGATAGGTTATTCTAATTTCAGAACGTTTTGTTCCTATTGGTTCTTGGTGCGTCAATTACTTAAAATCAATCTATAATAAAAGGGAGCTATATCTAAATCTGGACCGATTTTCACGAAACTTGGCAGACATCATTCTAGGCTCAATACAGTACGTTATGCCAAATTTCGTGCAAATCAAAAGATATATAGGGACTTTGGGGCACCATTTACATGAAATCGGACGAAACTATATATGGGAGCTATATCTAAATCTGGACCGATTTTCTCGAAACAACGCAGACATCAATCTAGGCTCAATTCAGTACGTTATGCCAAATTTCGTGCAAATCGAAGGATATATAGGGACTTTGGTGCACCATTTACATGAAATCGGACGAAACTATATATGGGAGCTATATGTAAATCTTGACCTATTTTCACGAAACTTGGCAGACATCATTCTATGCCTAAATGATTAGGCTGTACCAAATTTCGTGCAAATCAAAAGATATATAGGGACTTTGGGGCACCATTTACATGAAATCGGACGAAACTATATATGGAAGATATATCTAAATCAGGACCGATTTTCATGAAACTTGGCAGACATCATTCTGGGCTCAATTAAGTACGTTATGCCACATTTCGTGCAACTCGAAGGATTTATAGGGGCTTTGGTGCACCATTTACATGTAATCGGACGAAACTATATATGGGAGATATATCTAAATCTGGACCGATTTTCTCGAAACTTGGCAGACATCATTCTGGGCTCAATTAAGTACGCTATGCCAAATTTCGTGCAAATCGAAGGATATATAGGGACTTTGGTGCACCATTTGCATGTAATCGGACGAAGCTATATATGGGAGCTATATCTAAATCTGGACCGATTTTCTCGAAACTTGGCAGACATCATTCTAGGCTCAATTCAGTACGTTATACCAAATTTCGTGGAAATCGAAAGATATATAAGAACATTAGGGCACCATTTACATGAAATCAGACGAAACTATATATGGGAGCTATATCTAAATCTGGACCGATTTTCTCGAAACTTGGCAGACATCATTCTGGGCTCAATTAAGTACGTTATGCCAAATTTCGTGCAAATCGAATGATATATAGGGGCTTTGGTGCACCATTTACATGTAATCGGACGAAGCTATATATGGGAGCTATATCTAAATCTGGACCGATTTTCTCAAAACTTGGCACACATCATTCTTGGCTCAATTCAGTACGTTATACCCAATTTCGTGCAAATCGAAAGATATATAAGAACATTAGGGCACCATTTACATGAAATCGGACGAAACTATATATGGGAGCTATATCTAAATCTGGACCGATTTTCACGAAAATTGGCAGACATCACTCTAGGCTTAATTCAGTACGTTATGCCAAATTTCGTGCAAATCAAAAGATATATAGGGACTTTGGGGCACCATTTACATGAACTCGGACGAAACTATATATGGGAGCTATATCTAAATCTGGACCGATTTTCACGAAAATTGGCAGACATCATTATAGGCCTAAATGATTAGCCTGTACCAAATTTCGTGCAAATCGAAAGATATATAGGGACCGTTTACATTAAATCGGTTAAATATATATATGGGAGCTATATCTAAATCTGAACCGATTTTTCCCAATTTCAATAGGGTTCGTCCTTGGGCCGAATAAGTGACCTATGCCAAATTTCATCCAATTCGGATCATAAATGCGACCTGTACTTTGTTTACAATTTAACATGGACAGACAGACAGACGGACGGACGGACGGACGGACATGCATAAATCGACTTAGAAAGTGATTCTATGCATATTCTCAAAAGGAACCATGGGTCTATCTCAATTATTTTTGCCTGTTACAAACATATGCACAAAGACATAATACCCTGTACCACAGTGTGGTGAAGGGTATCATGAAGAACAGCTTACAAAATTACAGTATTTTCTGAAGGTATCTAAAAAAGTATTCGGAGAGATAAAATCAATTCTTTTTTTCGTTTATAATGAGGCCATAAAAAATTGTCAGCCTTAACTACCCCTCTAAATAGTCCCCATGGGAGGAGACACTATAAAAAAGAGCGTTAATAAACACACTCATTGACAGCCAGAGAGATAGATAACAAGGTAGTTCCCAAAAGCAATTACAATTCTGGTAGGGGAAGTGTAAGGGGTATTAATTTGAAATTAAAGGGGACACTCATTATGAACTGGGAAGGAATGACTGGGTGAGTGAAAAAAAGTGAAGTAATTTACAAAAATTAAGTAGAGTAAATTTCTGCAATATTTAAAATTAAACAAGTGAAAAAGCGTTAAGTTCGGCCGGGCCGAACTTTGGATACCCTCCACCATACATATACTGACAGGTACTTAAAATGAACATATAGGGAAAATAAAAAAGTGAACATATATCGACATTTCCACATACCAGTTATGTAAAACACAATGTAAACTATAAAACAAATTTCAGAAATTTTTAATGGATAATGAGGGTGTATACACTTTTACACGGTTAAAATGGTTCTAGACCCCATGTTTCTTTGGACCAAATTTGTTTCAGAAAATTTTGATTTCATCCAAACTTTGGCCATCTTATAATTTCTTCCAAACTTACTTCAAGTTTGAAGATGGGGAATATCGGTCCACTCCTTCTGGTACCTCCCACACAGGGGCTAGGTCTAAATACGGGTTATAGTTCATATATAGTTCATTATTGAACCTTACGTTCTAGTTTTTAATCTCGATATCCTCCGCAGGTGATATGATTACAACAGAGTCTTAGAACCACCCCAAAACGCGGAACAGATTGCATAACTATTTTAATATAAAAAAGGGGGTTATATAGGGACTACCCCAAAAAGGGGGTACATATTAATAATTTTTTGTAGGGAAATTTGTTACCATATACGACTACAAAATACCAAATTTCAGGGAATTCGGTTGAAAAACGTGCTCAAGAACTTCAAAATAGCGAAAATTTGGGGGTACCCTTATATGGGGGCTACCGGAAAAAGTGGACCTATATTTATAATTTTTAGTGGGGAAATTTGGTACCCTATAAAAACCAAATGTACCAAATTTCAGCGAATTTGGTTGAAAACCGCGCTCAAGATCCTTAAAATACCGAAAATTGGGGGGTACCCTATATGGGGGCTACCCGAAAAAATTGACCTATATTTATAATTTTTCGTATAGAGATTTGCTACCCAATAAGAACTCAAAGTACCGAATTTCAGCGAATTCGGTCGAAAAATGCGATCAAACCCCCCAAAATACCTCAAAATTGGGGGTACCCTTATATGGGGGCTATCCGAAAATATGGACCCATATTTATAATTTTCAGTGGAAAGATTTGCTACCCAATAAGAACTCAATATACCAAATTTGAGCGAATTCAGTTGAAAAACGCGCTCAAGAACCTCAAAATACCGAAAATTGGGGGGTACCCTTATATGGGAGCTATGCCTAAACGTGGACCGATGAAGCCCATCTTCGAACTTGACCTGCCTGCAGACAAAAGACGACTCTATGCAAAATTTTGGCGATCTATCTCAATTCGTTTAGACGCTAGAGTGATTACAACAGACAGACGGACAGACAGACGGACAGACGGACAGACGGACAGACGGACATGCTTAGATCGTCATAGAATTTTACGCTGATCAAGAATATATATACTTTATAGGGTCGGAAATGATTATTTCGATGCGTTACAAACGGAAAAACAAAACTAATATACCCTCCATACTATGGTGGAGGGTATAAAAAGGGGGTTATATAGGGACTACCCCAAAAAGGGGGTACATATTAATAATTTTTTGTAGGGAAATTTGTTACCATATACGACTACAAAATACCAAATTTCAGGGAATTCGGTTGAAAAACGTGCTCAAGAACTTCAAAATAGCGAAAATTTGGGGGTACCCTTATATGGGGGCTACCGGAAAAAGTGGACCTATATTTATAATTTTTAGTGGGGAAATTTGGTACCCTATAAAAACCAAATGTACCAAATTTCAGCGAATTTGGTTGAAAACCGCGCTCAAGATCCTTAAAATACCGAAAATTGGGGGGTACCCTATATGGGGGCTACCCGAAAAAATTGACCTATATTTATAATTTTTCGTATAGAGATTTGCTACCCAATAAGAACTCAAAGTACCGAATTTCAGCGAATTCGGTCGAAAAATGCGATCAAACCCCCCAAAATACCTCAAAATTGGGGGTACCCTTATATGGGGGCTATCCGAAAATATGGACCCATATTTATAATTTTCAGTGGAAAGATTTGCTACCCAATAAGAACTCAATATACCAAATTTGAGCGAATTCAGTTGAAAAACGCGCTCAAGAACCTCAAAATACCGAAAATTGGGGGGTACCCTTATATGGGAGCTATGCCTAAACGTGGACCGATGAAGCCCATCTTCGAACTTGACCTGCCTGCAGACAAAAGACGACTCTATGCAAAATTTTGGCGATCTATCTCAATTCGTTTAGACGCTAGAGTGATTACAACAGACAGACGGACAGACAGACAGACAGACGGACAGACGGACAGACGGACAGACGGACATGCTTAGATCGTCATAGAATTTTACGCTGATCAAGAATATATATACTTTATAGGGTCGGAAATGATTATTTCGATGCGTTACAAACGGAAAAACAAAACTAATATACCCTCCATACTATGGTGGAGGGTATAAAAAAATACATTGTGAATACTGTATTTTGGTATGTACAACTTTGATTTTTTTCTTAATTAAAAAAAAATTGCTTTCCTTATTGAAAAAATATTCAGCCTTATTTCCAGACTGTTGCAGTAAAAACCAGTAAGGAAAGTAGTAAAGTCGGACGGGCCGACTATATGATACCCTTCACCACTATGGGTATATTAAACAGGACTATTAACATGAAATTGGATGAAATATAATATGTTATATTTATCTAAATGTGAATCTACCTAGATCTATCCATTAACATGTCATTCGTATGTTACAATGGGACAAAAGTATGTAAATCGACTTCAAACAAATATATATAGGTCATCCGTTGGGGAATGTCTGTACTTCTATAAAACGCAACTACGTAATTCTAGGCTCAATTTTGTACGTTGTGCAGAATTTGATGTCAATCTGACTAACATGAGGAGTTTGATGCCCAATTTACTTGAAATCGGGCGAAAATATATATGGAAGTTCTATCCAAATATTAAGCGATTTCACACAAACTTGTCACAGGTTAGGTTATACTAATTTCAGAACGTTTTGTTCCTATCACCCTATTGGTTCCTTGTCGCGTCAATTACTTAAAATCAATCTATAATAAAAGGGAGCTATATTTAAATCATTATCGTTATGCCAAATTTCGTGCAAATCGAAGGATATATGGGGACTTTGGTGCACCCTTTACATGAAATCGGACGAAACTATACATGGGAGCTATATCTAAATCTAGACCGATTTTCTCGAAACTTGGCAGACATCATTCGAGGCTCAATTGAGTACGTTATGTCAAATTTTGTGCAAATCGAAAGATATATAGGGACTTTGGGGCACCATTTACATGAAATCGGACGAAACTATATATAGGAGCTATATCTAAATCTGGACCGATTTTCTTGAAACATGGCAGACATCATTCTAGGATCAATTCAGTACGTTATGCCAAATTTCGTGCAAATCGAATGATATATAGGGACTTTGGGGCACCATTTACATGAAATCGGACGAAACTATATATGGGAGCTATATCTAAATCTGGACCGATTTTCTTGAAACATGGCAGACATCATTCTAGGATCAATTCAGTACGTTATGCCAAATTTCGTGCAAATCGAAAGATATATAGGGACTCTGGGGCACCATTTACATGAAATCGGACGAAACTATATATGGGAGCTATATCTAAATCTGGACCGATTTTCTTGAAACATGGCAGACATCATTCTAGGATCAATTCAGTACGTTATGCCAAATTTCGTGCACATCGAATGATATATAGGGACTTTGGGGCACCATTTACATGAAATCGGACGAAACTATATATGGGAGATATATCTAAATCTGGACCGATTTTCTCGAAACTTGGCAGACATCATTCTAGGCTCAAATTAAGTACGTTATACCTAATTTAGTGCAAATCGAAGGATATATACAGACTTTGGTGCACCATTTACATGAAATCGGACGAAACTATATATGGGAGCTATATCTAAATCTGGACCGATTTTCATGAAACTTGGCAGACATCATTCTAGACCAAAATGATTAGGCTGTACCAAATTTCGTGCAAATCGAAAGATATATAGGGACCGTTTACATTAAATCGGTTAAATATATATATGGGAGCTATATCTAAATCTGAACCGATTTTTCCCAATTTCAATAGGGTTCGTCCTTGGGCCGAATAAGTGACTTGTGCCAAATTTCATCCAAATCGGATCATAAATGCGACCTGTACTTTGTTCACAAAAATACATGGACGGACAGACGGACGGACAGACGGACATGCGTAAATCGACTCAGAAAGTGATTCTATGCATATTCTCAAAAGTAACTATGGGTCTATCTCGATTCCTTTTGCCTGTTACAAACATATGCACAAAGACATAATACCCTGTACCACAGAGTGGTGAAGGGTATAAAAAAACAAATTATTCCCGCAAACAAAATTTTAACATTTTCCTGTTGTTTCTTTTTCTTTGTCATGACAACAACTCAATTTTATTATTATTAATATCATAATATTAAATATAATTAATAAAATTTCTAGACATGTAATGTTTTCCTTAGCCAATAGACAATATTTGCTTATTTTTCGCTGGCTGATAAGAAGATTGTTGACACAGTGGAATGTCTATGCACGTGGTATGACGATCGGAAATTAATTCTCAATATATGTATACATGTTTATATATAAATTAATGAGCCAAAAATGAGATATTGATTAAAATAACTTTTAAAAGATCCACAGCAAGGGGTGGATTTTTATAAAATATTTCTTTTAACACGCAACACAACGCATGGATTTAAAAAAAAATATATATATTTTTTTTGCCATACCCAGCAAGACGTATTTACCACACCATACTGTTGTACAGGGTATTATGTCTTTGTGCATATGTTTGTAAGAGGCAAAAGGAAACCATATAGACACAAGGTTTTTTCGTCCGATTTAAGGTAAATGGTGCACCAGAGACCCTATATATCTTTCGATTTGCACGAAATTTGGCACAGCGCACTGAATTAAATATAGAATGATGTGTGCCAAGTTTCGTGAAAATTGGTTCAAATTTAGATATAGCTCCCATATTTTTATACCCTTCACCACAATGTGGTACAGGGTATTATGTCTTTGTGCATATGTTTGTAACAGGCAAAAATAATCGAGATAGACCCATGGTTCCTTTTGAGAATTTGCATAGAATCACTTTCTGATTCGATTTCTGTCCGTCTGTCCGTCCATGTATTTGTACAGGTCGCATTTATGATCCGATTTGGATGAAATTTGGCACAGGTCGCTTAATTGGCCCAAGGACGAACCCTATAGAAAATCGGTCCACGTTTAGGCATAACTCCCATATAAGGGTACCCTCAAATGTTCGGTATTTTGAGGTTCTTGAGCGCGTTTTTAACTGAATTCGCTGAAATTTGGTACTTTGAGTTCTTATTGGGTAGCAAATTTCCCTACCAAAAATTATAAATAAAGGTCCATTTTTTCGGATAGCCCGGATAGAGGTTCTTGAGCGCGTGGGCTCGTTTTATAACTGAATTCTCTGAAATTTTGTACATTGGGTTCTTATTGGGTACCAACTTACTCCACTAAAAATTATAAATATAGGTCCAGTTTTTCTGGTAGTCCCCATATAACGGTACCCCCAAAATGTTGGTATTTTGGGGGTTCTGATCGTATTTTTCGACCGAATTGACTGTAATTTAGTACGTCGAGTTCTTATTAGGTAGCAAATCTCTTCAGTATTAATTATAAATATTGTTAATTTTTTTCCATATAAGGGCACCCCCCAATTTTCGGTATTTTGAAATTCTTGAACCAAATTCTTTTTATACCCTTCACCACACTGTGGTACAGGGTATTATGTCTTTGTGCATATGTTTGTAACAGGCAAAAGAAAACGAGATAGACACATGGTTCCATTTGAGAATATGCATAGAATCACTTTCTGAGTCGATTTGAGCTCGAAATTTGGCACAGCGTAACAAATTAGGTCTAGAATGATGTTTCCTGAAAATCGGTTCAGATTTATATATAGCTCCCATATATATTTTCGTCCGCTTTTAGGTATATGGTGCACCAAAGTACCTATATATCTTTCGATTGGCATGAAATTTGGCACAGCGTAATGAATTAAGCCTAGAATGATGTGTGCTTAGTTTCGTGAAAATCGGTTTAGATTTAGATACAGCCCCCATATGTATTATTGGCCGATTTAATATAAATGGTGCCTAAAGTCCCTATATATCTTTCGATTTGCACAAAAGTTAGCATAGCGTACTGAATTAAGTTTAGAAAGATATATGTTAAATTTCGTGAAAATCGGTTCAGATTTAGATAGAGCTCCCATATATATTTTCGTTCGATTTTAGGTAAATAGTGCACCAAAGTCCCTATATATCTTTCGATGTGCACGAAATTTGGCATAGGCTACTAAATTAGGTACAGAATGATGTGTGATAAGTTTCGTGAAAATCGGTTCAGATTTAGGTATAGCTCCCATATATTTTTTCGTCCGATTTTAGGTAAATGCTGAACTGAAGTCTATATATATCCTTCGATTTGCACGAAATTTGGCATAGGCTACTAAATTAGGTACAGAATGATGTGTGATAAGTTTCGTGAAAATCGGTTCAGATTTATATATAGCTCCCATATATATTTTCGTCCGCTTTTAGGAATATGGTGCACCAAAGTCCCTATATATCTTTCGATTTGCACGAAATTTGGCATAGGCTACTAAATTAGGTACAGAATGATGTGTGATAAGTTTCGTGAAAATCGGTTCAGATTTAGGTATAGCTCCCATATATTTTTTCGTCCGATTTTAGGTAAATGCTGAACTGAAGTCTCTATATATCCTTCGATTTGCACGAAATTTGGCATAACATAGTGAATTGAGCCTACAATTATGTGTATTAAGTTTCGTGAAAATCGTTTCCGATTTATATATATATATATATATATTCGCCCGATTTAAAGTAAATGAGACTTATATTTTCTTCGATTGGCACGAAATTTGGCATAGCGTACTGAATTCAGTTCGGAATGATATATGATAAGTTTCGTAAAAATTGGTCCAAATTTAGATACAGCTCCCATATATAGTATCGTCCGAATTTATGTAAATGGTGCAGCAAAGTCCCTATATATCTTTCGATTTGCACGAAATATGGCATAACTTACTGAATTGAGCCTAGAGTGATGTCTGCGAAGTTTCGTGAAAATCGGTCCAGATTTAGATATAGCTTCCATTTATAGTTCCGTCCGATTTTATGGAAATGGTGCGCCAAAGTCCCAAAATATCTTTCGATGTACACGAAATTTGACATATCGTACTGATTTGAGTCTATAATGATGTGTGCTAAGTTTCGTGGAAATCCGTTCAGATATAGATACAGCACCTACTAAAGTTGCACCAAAGTTCTTATATCTTTCGTTCAATTTCATGTCAATGTTCTTTCGAAAAGGCGATGTGTGCTAGGAGACTATGTAGAATATACACAAAGTGGTGAAGGGTATCATATAGTAGGCCCAGTCCGACTCTACTACTTTCCTTACTGGTTTTAAAATATTTTTTTTTTTAAGTAGTACACCAAGGCGTGGATTTTTTAAAAATATTTTCATAATTCATATTTTTTATTTATTTTTTATTATATTTCACTTAAATAAATAATAATACATTTTTTGTCTACACCACCTCTGTAATCTCCTCCATTTGTAGGGCACATACCTCCGGTTGTCCATCAATTTTGCCATCCTCTTTCATACACTCCACATAATTCCCTTTGGATTGCTCCTCTAAAACCCTTTTAACTTCAGTCGCATTTTCTTCAGCATAATAGGAGAATGCCAATGCCACCGTGGCGCCCAACACCGAACCCGCGGCAACATCTGACCAAAAATGTTTGTAATCAAAGACACGACTGATGGCAACCATGGCAGCAACACTGAGACACAATAATTGTATGACCAAAATCAAGGGACGATATAGAGTGGCAAAAAATCCTTGATTTCCTTTCAGCACTTCGAAGCTCCTTCGGAAATATAACACCAAGTAGAGTAGACCATAAAATGCCAAACTTGAGTGGCCACTGGGAAATGACTTATAAATGGATGAACCGCGATGGCTACTGCCACTGCAGGTATATTCCGCTATATAAACAGAAGCTCCAGATAGTTGTTCACACGTAAAACCCTCCAAGCTGATGGGTTGACACAAGGTGTAGGCATGAGGTCTCAAACGTCCCACGCTTACTTTCAGGAGATTTTTCAAAAATCTTTCACATGCAAAACCACACAGGAAGGGCATGCCAGCCAAATACAAATGCACGAAGAATTTCTTCAAGTTCCGCACACCCTTTCCCTTTTCCATTATGAGATGAAGTAGTTCGTTTAGAATGATAACAATAATGGGTGTGTCCAAACCAATTACATACAACAGCTTCCAATCGATGGTATCCTCCACATAGGGTTGCCGAATACTCATATCCATGCAATTAATTCCACGTTTGCGGGGAGGCCCCAAAATCATTTCCAAATTCATACTCAGCCAGTAGATGATGATAAATGGCCCGGCTATGGCAATTTGTTTGAAGACAACCAGATTCACTCGATTCATTTTTGTTTTGTTCGGCAATTTGTCCGCTCTTCTTAAAATCGGTGACGTTTTGGCCGCCACCCTTAGAATAGTACTACAATTTTTTCTTTGGATTTAGTTCATCTCACAATTGCGATGCGATGTTTACTATGGAAATTTTTTTTATGGTATCAATTGACCGTAGAGCAGAACTATGTGCAAAGATTGTAGTAATGGGGAAAGTATCCTCAGGCGCAAAGGAGAGATTTTTTCCACCATGAGGTTGGCATTTAAAAATACCTAATTTAAAACCCGGGACCTTTGTTGAATTTTTCCAGGGAAGAAATATTTTATTCACCAGGACTGTGGAATGCCTGGAATGAATTATAGGCACTTCGGTAATAAAACTGCGGCAAAAAACTCTCGAAATACCGAACATAGTGCAGAATCTTTATATGGAGGCTGCGGCAAAATATCGATCTTTATCGAAAGTATTTTGCTATGATATTTTTTAACCCTTCAGGAACCTAGATTGACAAGTTATAGACACTTCGTTGGGCAGATGCAGCTTCAAGCTGCAGAAAATGGGTCGGAACCTTTTTATGAGGCCTACGAAGAAACTTTAAAGAAGTTATTTACCTACCAAGATCTCGAAATAATACTTCGTAAGGCTAAAATATAGTCACATCGGATGGAAAAAGTACCTATCTATAATATAGCTGGTCCATTATATGGAAGCTGTACCCATAGATCGACCGATATTTGTAAATTTTAGTATGAAAGTGGTACGGGACCTTTATATTGGGTCTATGTAAAGAATACAATCTATATAGATATATTTCAGGAAAATATTTTTTCACCCTAAAAAAGTCCAGAATTCCAAACTATAAGCACTTCGTGGAAAAATGTGGTTAAAACCTTCAGAATACCGAAAATGTGTCCGGACCTCTAAATGGTGGCTATGGCAAAACGTAAACCTATAGAATTTTTTGTTTTGTTTAGATGTATGACAGCCTCCAAGAACCCGCAATGACAAAATACAGGTCTTTCGGTTAGAAAATGTGGTTAAAACCTTCAAGATAGCAAAAATCGGTCGGGACCGAGCAGCTATATCAAAACATCGCTCCATATTGAAAAATTTCAGCACTGATGTATTTTAGCCTCCATTAACACGAAACCCAAATTACAGCTACTTTGGTGGAAAAATGCGTCAAAGACCATCAAAATTCCGAATAATAGGGTGAGACCTTTATATGGGAAGCTATGACATAACATCGATCCATATTGAAAATTTTCTGCATAGATGAGTGTCTGGCTTCAACAGCCCAGAATACCAAACTACAGGCATATTGGGTGGGGAAATGCGGCCAAAGCCTTCAAAATATCGAAAATGGAGCGGGACTCTGTATGGGGATATATGACCTAACACCTAACGACCTTTATTAAAAATTTTCTGCACAGATGTATTTCAGCCTACATTAACCAGGAATCCAAAATTACGGACAATTTGGTGGAAAAATACGTCTAAAACCTTCAAAATACCGAATAATAGGGTGGAACCTTTATATGGGGTATATGACAAAACATAGGCCTATACTGATATTTTTCTACACAGAGGTATGAGAGCATCCAAAAACAAGTATGATCGAATTTCAACCTTTTTTTTTGGTTGGAATATTTTTCACCCAATGAGAACCCAAAATACCAAGTTACCACCAATTCGGTTGAAAACTGTGCCCGAAATCCGCCAAATACCGAAAATCGGGGTTACCACTAAATGTGGTCTATACCTAAAGGTGTTCCGATATTGATAATTTTTGGTAGCAAGTTTTGTCACCCTATGAGAACCCAAAATACCAAATTGCAGCCTATTCGGTTGACAAACATGTCCAAAATCCCCAAATTTCCGAACATCAGGGGTTCCGCCAAATGGGGTCTATACACAAAGATGCACCGATATTGATACTTTTTGGTATGACGATTTATCACCATATGAAAACTCAAAATATCAAATTACAGCCAATTCGGTTGAAAACTGTGCCCATAATCCCTAAAATTCTGAAAATCGGAAGTATCGCTAAAGGCGGGCTTTTATGTAAAGATGTCCCGATTTTAATAATTTTTAGTAGGAAGATTTATCACTCTATGAGAACCCAAAATACCAAATTATACCCCATTCCGTTAATAAATGAGTCCACAATCCTCAAAATTCCGATAATCGGAAGATATCGCTATATGGGGGCTATATCTAAATGTGGACCCATATTAAAAATTTTTGGTGGAAAGAATTATTACACAATGAGATAGTAAAATAATTAACTTTGAATGAGTCCACAATCCTCAAAATTCCGATAATCGGAAGATATCGCTATATGGGGGCTATATCTAAATGTGGACCCATATTAAAAATTTTTGGTGGAAAGAATTATTACACAATGAGATAGTAAAATAATTAACTTTGACACAATTCGGCTAATAATTGTGCCCAAAATCCGCAAAATACCGAAAATCGGAAGTATCGCTAAAGGAGGGTCTTATGTGTAAAGTTGTCCCGATAATAATAATTTTTGGTAGGAAGTTTTTTCACCCAATTATAATCCAAAATATCAAATTACAGCCAATTCGGTTGATAATTGTGCCCAAAATCCGCAAAATACCGAATATAAGGTGTATCGCTATATGAGGGCCATACCTAAAAGTGGACCGATATTGATGGTTTTTACATGGGTGATTTGTCAGCCCATAAGAACCCAAAGTGTCAACAAGGAGTGACAAAATTCCGAAAATCGGAAGGTAACCCTTACTGGGACTTCAAAAATCCTTTAAATGTCGAAACCCGGAGGCTAACCTGGACCGATATTAATAATTTTTGTTGTAGGTAGATTTTTCGCACAATGAGAACCCAAAACAGTAAATTAAAACTAAATCAGTTGATAAAACGTGAAAAACTCCCCAAAATTCCAAAATTTGGAAGGTACCATTATACTATAAAAAGTGAACCACATTTCATAATTTTTGACAGGTTGCGGATTTCATAGGATTTCCTATTCCTTATCCAAAGAGAACCCAAAATACCAAATCACGGTTGAAAAAAAGTTGACCAACATACCATAAATCATGGGTACAACTAACTGGGGGCTATACCAAAACGTGGACCGATATATCTCATTTTCAATACCAAACATCCTAGGAGTGGTAACAAAGTCTGTGCAAAATATCAAAGCTCTATCATAAAAATTGCGGACTCTATGGATGAGGGTATAAAAATTTCCTTCGTTTTTGTTGGTATACTTCTCCCTATTGCTGTTATTGTTCTACCTCCCTATATTCGTTGTTTTTTTCATTCATAGTTCGTTATCGCCAACCAACATCAAATCTCGTCAAAGTTATGCGATCCGTTGCAGTGTAATTGCGAAGCTAACAGAATCTATTTATAAATAAAGAAAATCAACAGAATTGAAAACAAAACTCATTCATAAAGAAAAGCTGAGATTCACCGAGAGTGAAAACGAGAGCTGAGATAAGCTTTTAAATAATTTACGTAATTCACTGTAGAGTTGCATTTTTTAAATTTTTTATATAGCCTACTTTTAGAATTTTTTAAACGTTTTAGATATGGGTTGGACCACGCCGGACCTCTATCGATGGTATATTTTTGAATGGGGACAGATATTGAAAGTGCATCATTTAAGAGTTTATAAAAGCATGAAATTTTATTATCAATACTACCCTTACTGAACCAATTAATGCTTGATAACGTTTCTTGAAGCAATACTAAATTTGCTTTAGCAAAGTTTAATTTTTTTATTTTACAAGTTTTTGAGGCGACATTCGTTAATTGATTGTATTCCAAATTAATACTCAAAGTTGGGTGGTAATTATCTTCTGGTTCCACAAAAGGCAAACACCTACAGAGGGAAACATTTGAAGTTGTAGTGAAGACTAAATCCAGAATTTTATCTTTAACGTTTCGGATGCTGTTAATTTGAAATAAACATAGGTCATAAATATACTCCCATAACATATCCATGCCAGTAGATGCAACAGGTATATAATCAATATAATGTTCACCCCTGATCCATGTAGTGTTAGGCAGGTTAAAGTCACCTAGGCAAATCAATTCAGTATTTGTTGAATATGAGGATGTAATTTCCTTAATAATCTCAAAGTGTTTTAAGTAAATTTCTAGATTAGAATTTGGAGCAATGTAGGAGCAAGTTAATAAGATAGAAGAATTTGATATTTTTAATTTAATGCAGACTAATTCAATATCCGGATAAACCGGCATTGTGATGCGTTCTGAGGCAATGGAATTATGAACAGCAATCAGCACTCCACCGCCTATTTTATGTAATCTATCATTACGGTATATTTGATATTGATCAGAAAAAAGCTCACTATCGAAAATATCTGGTTTAAGCCATGTTTCCGTAAAAGCTAGAATTTTATATTCATTATCGAAAGACTTTAAGTAAATATTGCGAAGTTTCGTTTTTAAACCTCTGACATTTTGGTAAAGTATATTCAGTGAATTTTTCATAATTAGTTTTTTGAGAGAGGCAACACTGTTGGAGGTTTTGCCCTTTCTCTATACAAGAATTCTTTTACTAATACACCATCTGGCCAAAATTGTTTACAAACAAGAATACTAAATAAGTTATTTGGAACAATAACCTTAAACGAGGAAATTTCTCGAGGAGCTGCAGTGTTAAATTTAAAAACTTTGTATTCATTTACGTTAATGTCTTTTAATTTAGTACCAATGTAACTACGTATATTTTCCACTGTAGTGTTAGCATGTAATCTAGATATAAATACAGTTTTCCTAGGAGCAACCACAATTAATTCGTTGTTACTCGTAGAAGGTTCATTTAATGGTATAGAAGGTTGAGTAGGTATAGGGCTAGGAGTATTTACAACTATTGGAGGTATAATAGGAGGGCGTGAAAGGACATTTGGTGCGCTTGAATTGGAGGTCTCGATCGGTGAACTACAACTATCTCTTAGATTTAAAGTTATTGCGGCGGAACCACTATTTGAGTGAAGCGCTGGCAGCGCCAGATGGTTTCCACATGGACTAGGATTAGAATTGTTGCGTGGCGGAACCACAACGGGTGAGTTTAACGCAATTAAGTTGTCACCCTGAGCAACTACTAACGATTTTTTCCTTTTTGGAGAACCATCTGCAAACTCAAAGTTATTGAACATTTTTTCAAAATTTTCAAGGCGAGAATAAACCGAGTCAACGCCCCTTTTCAAGGCAACCATTTCAAGTTTAGCTTCCTTAAAGAGGCGATAAAAGTCTACTTCATAGGTTCTACATTCTACACATGCCCATCGCAAACCATTGTTACGATCACTAATTTTATCGAAAAGTCTTCCATTGAATCCAGCACACTTGAAATGAGCATGCTTATCACATAACCAACATGTTATAAGCCGCTCAGTTGTGCTTGTAATGGTACAACCTTCGTATAAACAAGCCATTATTTTAAGTAAGTGCCTAAAAATATGCTACACAAAAAATATTTAAAAACAATCAATAAAAACAAAAATGTAAACACAAAAGAAAAAACAGAGAAATGTCAAAAAACGAAAAATTACAACAAGAAAATAAAACACAATTGCAAACTTAATAAGGCACGAAAACAAATTTAACTTATCACTTCAATTTTTAAAATTAAAAGTGAGATTTCACAATGCACGTATTTTATTTTATTTAGGAATCACAATTTTTGAAACAAAAAGATTTTTGAAGGGTATCGATTCAAAATAAATAATATTTATTAACACTGATTTCGAACACCACAAAAAACACGTCAGAACACTTCAAGAGTTACCAGACATCTTGTTGAGGTATCTTTAGGTGAATAAGAACTCTACAATAATACGAATAGGTGAAGTGAAACACTATAGAGGTCTCTATAGGTGAGGAAAAAAAACTAAAGAGGTATAGGTGAATAGCATCACTATAGTGGTATGAATAGGTAAAGAGGTCCCTGTAGATGAGCAGAATCTACGTAGAGGACCGTCTTGGTGAGCAAAAGGTTTATAGATGATATAACTGGTGAATAAGAAGTCTACAGAGGCACAGAGATCCTTATAGGTAAGGAAGAGATCTATGGAGGTCTCTACAGGTTAATATGGACACTATAGTGGTACGAATAGGTAAAGAGAATCTCTATAGAGGTCCCTGTAGATGAGCAGAATCTACGTAGAGGGCCGTCTAGGTGAGCAAAATGTTTATAGAGGATATAACTGGTGAATAAGAAGTCTACAGAGGCACAGAGATCCTTATAGGTAAGGAAGAGATCTATGGAGGTCCCTACAGGTTAATAGGGACATTATAGTGGTACGAATAGGTGAAGAGATTCTCTACAGAGGTCCCTGTAGGTGAGCAGTATCTACGTAGAGGACAGTCTTGGTGAGCAAAAGGTTTATAGAGGATATAAGTGGTGAATAAGAAGTCTGCAGAGGTACAGAGATCCTTATAGGTAAGGAAGAGATCTATGGAGGCC
This sequence comes from Musca vetustissima, assembly GCF_032173495.1. Lineage (NCBI taxonomy): Eukaryota > Metazoa > Arthropoda > Insecta > Diptera > Muscidae > Musca > Musca vetustissima. The sequence goes on along the minus strand of NW_026878594.1, from coordinate 152,041 downwards.
TCTATAGGTTAATAGGGACACTATAGTAGTCTGTATAGGCCTGTATAGGTAAATAGGAACACTACAATAGTAAAAGTAGATGAAGAGTAGGTCTATAGAGGCCTCTATCGGTTGGCAAGAACTACGTAGACTTCCTTATAGTTGAACTGAAACAATGTAGAGGTCGGTATAGGCGAAAATAAGGTTTCTAGTGCACATTCAAGGCGCGGAAGAATTCTACAGAGGTAAAGAAGGTGAGGAAGCAGTCTATGGAGGCATCTATTGGTGAATAGCATCACTATCGTGGTACGATTAAGGGAAGAGGACCTCTATAAAGGCCCTATAGTTATACAGGAACTCTGTAGAGATCCGCATTAGTGACGGGAGGGTTTGTAGAGGATCTTATTGGTGAGGAAGGAATCTACAGAGGTCCCTGTAGATATTGAAGAATTCTATAGAGGTTACTATAGGTTAATAGGAAAACTATAGTTGTTTTTGTAGCAGTTTATATGAATTGTATATTTCCTGTTAAGTTTCCTCCAGTTCTGTCTCCAGATTTAGAAATGCAGCAACCTCCACTGGCTTTAACCCCAGATCCTCCGGAGTAAGGTGAGTAGATTTGGCTGGGCAATTGAACAAGTGCAGTGTGGTATGAGGGCCTGTACCACGTGCTGCCCAGACATCCTGCACCTGGTCATCAAACCGTGCCCAATACGAATTGAGCCGACTGCACCATCCAGAACTGAGCCAAAACTACTCTGGTTTGTCTGGGCAGCTGACGTTCCTCAGCTGCAATGGGTGGGTGGTGAGCTCCGAGGACGGCATTCACTTTGTAACCATTCAGCGCTGCGGCTACTGCATCTGTATGAATGCCATTCAGACCTGCTCGATAGGCAACTTGATCACTCTCTAGATCATGCAGATCCTTCCTGACACGCCTGGGTGGGGGAGTCCTATCCACCGTATGATGGTTGGGATGATTGTCCCTGAAACACCCGAGCAGGTACTGCAACGAAAGCATATTGCTATGCTGACGTACGGGAAAGATCTTCATCTCCTCATGAAGATGGTCCACTGGTGTCATGAGGAGGCACCCTGTCGCTGTCCTCAGGGCGGCATTCTGACAGGTCTGAATATTTTTCCATTGCATATCACTGGAATTCGCAGACCACACTGGAACCGCATAGCTAGCCACAGACCGACCTATCGCTTTGTAAGAGGTCAACAAGGTTTCCTTGAGGACCTTGTTCCTACTTTTCAGCTTATCGCAGAAAGCTGTGGTTTGCGTGGACGACTTGAACGTGCTGTCGAATGTGACCCCGAGTATTTTGGGGTAGTTAGTGGTCGGGATTTTATGCCCCTCGACTTGCACATTCAACGGCATTCTCATCTCCGCAGTCCATGTGGTGAATAGTGTGGCTGACGACTTCGAGGCGGATATTTTCATATTCCCCGCTTTGAAGAATGCTGCTAAATCGATGAGATAGGCGTTCAACCTCACACATATGTCTTCAACAATGGGACCCGACGCCATAATCGTACAATCATCTGCATACGTAACGATTTATATGCTGTCCGGAGGGCGTGGAATACCGGAAAGGTAAAGGTTAAACAATTCCGGAAAAATCACTCCACCCTGGGGAACTTCCTGTTTAACTCTACGGGGTTTGGACTTCTTGTTCCGGAACTCCACCTACGACTGGCGTCCTCACATATAGTTGATTATCCAACGTTTCAAACTCGGCCGGAGGGAAGTGTTCTGGTTGACAGTATCAAAGGCTTTTGATAGGTCAAGCGCTACCAACACTGTAGGATAACTATAGTGGTACGAATTGGTGAAGAGAAGCTCTATAGAGGTCGCTTCAGATGAGCAGAATCTATGTAGGGATCGGTATTGGTGAAAAAAGGGTTTATAGTGGATATAGTTGGTGAGCAATAAGTCTACAAATTTCTCTATAGGTAAGGAAAATGTTTACGAAGGTCTCTATAGGTGAATATGAGCACAATAGTTCTACGAATATGTAAATAGCACTCCTATAGGATATCCGTAGAGGTTCTTATAGGTCAACAGAAACCATTTTAGTGTTCGGTATTTGCAAAGAGGAGGTTTATTGCTGATATTATTGGCGAAGAAGAAGCCTATAAATGTCCATATAGGCATTTATAGGCTTTTATATAGAAAGAGGTCTCTGGAGGCCTCTATAGGTAAATAGGAGCATTGAGGTGGTACGAATAAGTAAAGAGAAACTCTATAGAGGTAAGCAGGAACAATATAGAGGTCTCTAATGACGAAGAGAGGGTTTCTATTGAATAATATAGGTTAGGAGTAAATCTCCAAAGGAATGAAAACTCTGTAGAGGACCCTATAGATGACCAGGAATTATTTGGGGTACTTATATGTGAGCTGATGTTATGTATAGGTTCGTATTGAGAGATGTAATAGTGGATATTATTGGTGAGAAAGAAGTCCAAAGAGGTCTCTACGGTAAGGAAGAGGCCCATGGAAGTCAATATAGGTGAATAGGAGCACTATACTGGTACGAATAGGCAAAGTGGTCCGTTTATGTAAGCAGGTGAATATGAGCACTATAGTTGTATGAATAGGTAAAGAGAACCTCTATAGAGGTCCCTATAGAGCTCCATATTGGTAAGCAACTGTGAAGATAAGTTCTATAGAGTTCCCTACAGGTGAGCAGGAAATCCGCAGAGGTTCATATAGGTCAACAGAAACAATTTAGAGTTCGGTATTTGCAAAGAGGAGGTTTATAGATGATATTATTGGTGGAGAAGAAGCCCAAAGAGGACCATATAGGTAATGAAGAGGTCTCTGGAGGCCTCTATAGGTAAATATAAGCATTGAGGTGGTACGAATAAGTGAAGAGAAATTCTATAGAGGTAAGCAGGAACAATGTAGAGGTCCCTAATGATGAAGAGAGGGTTTCTATTGGATAATATAGGTACTGGTACGAATAGACAAAGTGGTCCATTTATGTAATCAGAAACTCTGTAGATGTTCTAATAGGCGAGGAGAAGTTATGTAGAGATCCTGATCGGAGACTATGTTGAGGTCCGTATTGGTAAAGGAAGGGGTCTACGGATGTTCATATAGTTAGGTTCTTATAGGTGAGCAGAAATTATGTAGAGGTCCTGATCGGAGACTATGTAGAGGTGCGTATTGGTGAAGTAAGGGGTCTACGGATGTTCATATAGTCGAACAAGAGGTTTCGGAGTACTATAGTAGATATTCACGCATTATGGAAGGCTTGAAAAAATATATTTTTTTAATCCACTCCTAACGGAAAGCTTATGGGGGGCTTGAAGAAATATTTTTTATAAAATCCACACCTTATAAAAATATTTTCTATTTTTTATAAATAATTGAATATCTTGGTGTGTTGACCACAGTGGGATTTTTTGTTTTTTTTTTATAGAAATTATAATTAAACATAAAAATAAGTGTTCCAAACAAAAACAACAACAATAGAATAATCACTTCTTTCTTTAAATGTGTGACAGAACATGAACTTCATCTACATTCGATGTATCCACTGCTAGTGATGTTGATGCCGTTGCATATGAACTGCTACCCGATATTCTCCCTAAAATTGGCGTCTGCTGTTGCTGTTGTGGCACCACCACTTGTACATCTTGCTGCAGTGTGGGTGCTCTCTTCGGTATATGGACAGCCTCAAGGAATGTTCGACCACCTTTCAGATGACCATGTACATAGCGGCAAACCGCAATACCAACACCTAAGCCCAACAGGCAGCCAGCCAAAACATCTGACACGTGATGTTTGTAGTCCGTCACACGGCTAATGGCCACAAACCAGGCCCAGAGTACGGCGCCGAATTGCAGCAACGGCACGAATAGCCCATAGTTGGTGCGATAGTGGCGCAGTGAACGGCCGAAGCGTTGCAAATAGTACACGCAAAAGATCATGCTGTAACAGGTCAGGCTGGTGTGGCCACTGGGAAAGGATGTTCGCATGCCGTAGTTAATTAGCCTTGAATTGGAGTTTTGCAAACCCCGGCAGGTATAGTTTTGAATATAGATTCCATGATTCATTTCCCAGTCACAGGTGGTCTCGTCATCGAGAAGTGGCTGACAAACCGCAAAAAAAAATGGCCTTAAGCGGCCCACCGAAAATTTGCCAATTTCTTTGAGTAAACGTTCGGCGGCAAAACCAAAAAGGTAGGGCAGCAGCGAGACATGCACCATCAGCCATGCCCTAATGCATTTCTTAGACGGTCGGCTATTTAGCACGAAGTTCTCCATAAGGGCAATGACCACAATCATCACCACGGGCAAAGCCACACCAATGCCATAGAGTTGCCGATGGCTGACGGTATCCTTGTGTAGAGGATACATCAACGATTGGTCGCCACAAAAGAAGCCATGTTTTTTAATTGGTCCCCATAACTTGGGAATATTCAGCGACAGGGCCAACAGGAAGGTGACAATAATGAAATCACTTAAGAGGCGCAACAAATATTTTAGTTTCACAAACATTTTCGCTTTCACTTCCAACGATCTATACTAGTGTGCGGATTTAATAAAACTGAAGCTATTTTCTTAATAAGTCATAAAAATAAATGCTGCGGATTTTTTTATTATAAAAAAGAAGACATCTAAGTCATCAATTGTGGTAAACCACAGGCAGTCTAAATTTGGTTTAAGCTATAGGCAGAGTGTGATTAACCATCTGAAAAAATCATATGGGCAATATATCGGAAGACTACTACTCCCTACAAATATTAAAAAAAATCCAGCTTGTCCATTCAGTCAAATTTGACGTCGAAAAGCTGCAAACACAACAGATAGCAGAACCCTACTCCGCTCAACTTACCCAACTGCTTGACGAAAGCACCCCTGGTCCCGCTAATAATATAGAAGCACAATGGCAGAGAATTGCCCACTCCCTCCAAACTGCAGCAAAAGCAACACTCGGGTACCAAAGACCACCATCAAGAAATCTGTGGTACGATCTGGAGTGTCGTAATGTTACTGATGTGAAAAACGCAGCATATAGGGCAACGCTGCGGACAGTAGCAACACGTAATGCGATGGAGAACTATCGGTAGAAAAGGAGAGAAGAGAAACGTATTTTCAGAAAAAAGAAGAAAGAACAAGAAAAACGTGAGCGTGAGCAAATCGATATGTACCGGAGTCAGAATGAAGTCCGAAAATTCTACCAACGGGTAAAACACCAAACCGAAGCCTTTGGTGCAGGCACATTCTCCTGTAGAGATAAAGAAGGAAATCTGGTGACAGATACAGACAGCGTGCTGAGGATCTGGAAGGAGAATTTTGAAAAACTTTTGGTATCAAATAGTAGCGGTGAAGAGGATACCCCAGAACCAACAATAGATGAGTGTATAGCCAAGATGAAGTCAGTATGGCAATCAATCGGCTAAAGAATAATAAAGCAGCAGGAGCCGATGGGTTACCAGCCGAACTATTCAGGAGCATGCACCAGGCGATTGGTACAATTTGGCTAAACGAAGGCTTGCCCAATGATTGGAACCTCAGCATCCTGTGTCCCGTGCCCAAAAAAATGAGTCAAGACGATATTTGCCAACTATAGAGGAATAAGTCTCCTTCCCATCGCATATAAAGTGCTATCCATCGTACATACATACACATACCACCTATTCGTCGACCATTCAGCCGCATTCGACAGCCCTATCCGCTCAGAGGTGTATAAAGCCATGTCTGCGTTTGGCATTCCTGCAAAATTAATTCGGCTATGCAGGATAACTTTAACTGGCACAAGATCAGCAATTAAAGTTGGAAAGAACCTATCGGAGCCTTTTAATACCGAACGAGGATTAAGATAAGGAGATAGTTTGTCGTGTGACTTTTTTTACATACTGCTGGAAAAGGTCATACGAAAGCAAAATTCAACAGAAATGACACTCTGTACACCAAACAACACATGTTACTCGCTTATGCCGATGACATCCACATAATGGGTCAAACACTGAGAGCGGTAAGAGGCACTTTCGACACAAATCGAGGAGGAGTCTGCTAAAGTGGGTCTGGCAGTAAACGGGGAGAATACCAAGCTGATTGTATCAACGGGCAAGACGTCCAGTAGACTCGGACCAACTGTGAAACTTGAGAAGTACAGGTAGTCAAAGATTGTATATACCTTGGTATCGCCATAAATAAAACGAATGACATCAGTTTTGAAATTCGGAGAAGGATAGTGATGGCCAACAGATGCTACTATGGTCTGAGCAAACAACTCAAAAGCAAGGCCACTTCCTACCAGACCAAACTCACATTCTACAAGACGCTGATATTACCCGTGCCGTTATGTAGATCTGAAGCATGGATACTTGCGCAAGCAGATGAGGCAGCACTTGGAGTGTTTGAGAGAAAAATTCTCCGAAAGGTCTATGGGCCGATCTGCGCTGACGATGAATATCGCCGTCGAATAAACCATGAGTTGTACCAGCTATTCTCGGACATTGACATTGTTAGACGTATTGAACTACAGCGACTACGTTGGCTAGGTCATGTTGTGAGAATGGATGAAGATACCGCAGCCCAGAAGGCATATAAAAGCGAACCAGCTGATGGTTGACGCAGAAGGGGAAGGTCAAGAATACGATGGAAAGATCAAGTGGAAGAAAACATTGCCGAAAATGGTCTTTCAAATTAGAAAAACTGCGCAAAAGATCGACGCGCCTGGAAATCTTTTATAATCTCGGCTTATGGAACAAAAGTTCTGTCACAAGCCAACTAAGTAAGTCACTACGCTATGCCAAATTGCGTGAAAATCTAAGGATATATAGGGACTTTAGTGCACTATTTACCGAAAATCGGACGAAAATAACGGGCTCAAATATAGATGGGACCTATATCGAAATCTGAACCGATTTTCTCGAAACTTAGCGCACATCGTTCTAGACTCAATTCAGTGCGATATGCCAAATTTCGTGCAAATCGAAGTATATAAAGGGGCTTTGGTGCACTATTTATCTAAAATCGGACGAAAATAACGGGCTAAAATATAGATGGGACCTATATCGAAATCTGAACCGATTTTCTCGAAACTTAGCACACATCGTTCTAGACTCAATTCAGTGCGATATGCCAAATTTCGTGCAAATTTTCGGAGTATATAAAGGGGCTTTGGTGCACAATTTATCTAAAATCGGACGAAAATTTATTTGGAGCTAGACAAAATCTGAACCGATTTTCTCGAAACTTAACACACAGCATTCTAGACCTAATTCATTACGCTGTGCCAAATTTCGTGCAAATCGAAGGATATATGGGGACTTTGGTGCACAATTTACCTAAAATCCGACGAAAATATATATGGGAGCTCTATCGAAATGTGAACCGATTTTCACAAAACTTGGCAGACATCACTCTAGGCTCAATTCAGTACAATATGCCAAATTTCGTGCAAATCGAAGAATATATAGGGTCCTTAATGCCCCAATTACTTTAAATCGGACGATAATTTATATGGGAGCTATATATAAATCTGAACCGATTTTCATGAAACTTAACACACATCACTTTAGACTTAATTTGGTACGCTGTGCCAAATTTCGTGTAAATCGAAAGATATATATGTACTATGGTGCACCATTTACCTTAAATAGGACGAAAATATATATGGGAGCTATATCTAAATTTGAACCGATTTTCTCGAAACTTAGCACACATCATTCTAGACTTAATTTAGTACGTTGTGCTAAATTTCGTGCAAATCGAAAAATATATAGGGACTTTGGTACACAATTTACCTTAAATCGGGCCAAGATGTATATGGGACCTATATCGAAATCTGAACCGATTTTCTCGAAATTTAACACACATCACGCTAGACTTAATTTGGTACGCTGTGCCAAATTTCGTACAAATCGAAAGATATATAGAGACTTTGGTACACCATTTACCTTAAATCGGACGAAAATATATATGGGAGCTATATCTAAATCTGAATCGATTTTATATTTTTTTTGCTTTAAAAAATTGAAAATGTTGCCATAACCATACTCAATATCCATATCTTAATTATTATTAGAAAAATTCCATTTCCATTTCTTTTCAAATAAATCTGCTATTCATTAAATTGCCGATTGAAATGAAAATGCATAACATGTGTTCGTCCGTTCGCTCGTTCCATCACAAGATTCGAGTATTCAAATTGAGATAAATACAAAATCCATCCATAAACATGAATAATACTTCATGTAAGTATCAATGATATCTCATTTGGTGAAAAAAAACATACAACCAAATTACATTAATGTAAACATTTTCTTTTCAATGCACCGCCGGACGGATTGAATGGCTGCCAGTCAACCAGGCAGCCAGCCTGGCATCCAACCTGAATGCCTTGCCATTTATATGGACTGTATGGTGGCGCTGCTGCAGATGGAACTCTTTCAGTCTAAAGTCAGTTGGTGGTGTTGGATCGATCGAATTGAAATATTTTTTTCTCTTTTGAATTTTTCATATTTCAAAAGACGAAGTGTGCCGGGCATCACTGAATGCACCTCTCCTCCGCAGTCGTGTCATTAGTCATGTCAATTCATAAATGAGTTGCGATGTGTGCATTAAATCGATTTTGTAATAAAAACAAAATTTTAAATATTTGTTTGGAATAAATGTGCCGGTAAATTATTGCCGATAATTTCGGATCGACTGATAGCGAAAGTTAATTTTCTTTAAATTGTTTATTTTAATAACACAAAAACAATTTACAAATTGAGGAAGTTTTATAAATAAAATTTAACACCGATAAGGAAATCTGGGTGAGGTCCTACTCATAAAAAATTAATCATACACTTGGCCCATTGCAGAGGGTCCCATTAGATACATAATAATCATATTAAATTAGTTTCCATATAATCTATAAAACCCTCCCCACCTCCGGGGCCACCAACCGGCATCAAATCATCTGTTTATGCGGTGTTAATAGCTTTTTCATGTTTTTTTACCTGGGCAAATTGGGGTTCACCTTTTATTTATAATCGATAAATTAATTTGTTATTGTTGTTGTTGTGGTTGTTTTCTTATTAATTTAAATAAAATCATCAAAAATCATGTTAATTACAAAGAAAACAACAATGTAGGCATGCTGATCTGATCTTACCCAACATTCCACAAATTGGTCGTCATACAAATGGGATCATGTTTGATTGCAACATATACATACCTGGAAGAAAGGGAGAAAAAGAAATACACATAAATATTTGGGCATAATAATTAAATGATAAAAATAGGTTATATTAAACCAGTAAGGAAAGTAGTAAAGTCGGACTGGGCCGACTATATGATACCCTTCACCACTTTGTCCTAACAAGTGCATGTCCATGTTCCCTCTTTCTCCAACCTATTCTAACTTTAATTTCATTTGAGATTTAACACACATCGTTTTAGACTTAATTCAGTACGCTGTGCCAAATTTCGTGCAAATCGAAGGATATATAGGGACGTTGGTGGATCATTTACATAAAATCGGATAAGCATATATATGGGAGCTATATCGAAATCTCGACCGATTTTCCCGAAACTCACCACTCATCATTCTAGACTCAATTTAGAACGCTAAGCCAAATTTTGTGCAAATCGAAGCATATAAAAGGACTTTGATGCACTATTCACCTAAAATCGGACGAAAATATATATGGGAGCTATATCTAAATCTGAACCGATTTTCACAAAATTTAACACACATCGATCTAGACTTTATTCAGCACGCTATGACAAATTTCGTGCAAATCGAAGTATATATAGAGACTTTGATACACCATTTACATTAAATCGGACGAAAATATATATGGGAGCTATATCCAAATCTGAACCGATTTTCACGAAACTTAACACACATCATTCTAGACCTAATTCATTACGCTGTGCCAAATTTCGTGCAAATCGAAAGATATATAGGGACTTTGGTACACAATTTACCTTAAATCGGACGAAAATATATATGGGAGCTATATCCAAATCTGAACCGATTTTCGGGAAACTTGACACACACCGTTCTAGACTTAATTCAGTACGCTATGCCAAATTTCGTCCAAATCGAAGTATATATAGAGACTTTGGTACACCATTTACCTTAAATCGGACGAAAATATATATGGGAGCTATATCCAAATCTAAACCGATTTTCAGGAAACTTGACACACATCATTCTATACTTAATTCAGTACACTATACAAAATTTCGTGCAAATCGAAAGATATATAGGGACTTTGTTACACCATTTACTTAAAATCGGACGAAACTATATATGACAGCTATATCTAAATCTGGACCGATTTTCAAGAAACTTAAAACACATCATTCTATACTTAATTCAGTATCCTGGAAATCGAAAGATATATATGGACTTTGGTGCACCATTTACATTAAATCGGACGAAAAAATATATGGGAGCTATATCTAAATCTGAACCGATTTTTCCCAATTTCAATAGGGTTCGTCCTTGGGCCGAATAAGTGACGTATGCCAAATTTCATCCAATTTGGATTATAAATGTGACCTGTACTTTGTTTACAATTTACCATCAACAGACAGACGGACGGACGGACATGCATAAGTCGACTCAGAAAGTGATTCTATGCATATTCTCAAAAGGAACCATGTGTCTATCTCGTTTTCTTTTGCCTATTACAAACATATGCACAAAGACATAATATCCTGTACCACAGAGTGGTGAAGGGTATACAAATCGACGCCTTTGGATGACTTCGATCATTCGTCATCCAAAGAGCGATCTTCTATGTTGTTTTTTGTTTTCTCCCTCGCTACTCTTTTTGGCTTCTTCTTCTCCGATCCTCGCCTTTCCGATCTTGAAGTAGACAGCGTTAGACACATAGTGGGCCTTGCCTTTAGTCTTGGCCAGACTTGCCATTGAAGACCTGTCCAAGCCTATTACAGTGAGAGTCCCATCTTTGTTCTCCTCTCTGTGGAAGACTTCCCATTTCTTCACCAGCAGTGTCTTGTTTTGTAGACCAAAAACTTCAAGCATGTCCTCTGTCGTGAAGTCGCTGCCCCAGCCTCTGATAAAGACCGTAGCATTTTGAAGATGGGGGATGTCTCTTTTCCTCACAAGCTTTAATTTGATTGCCTCCTTCGTGGGGGGACAATACTTGCCACTAAATTCTTTAGGACCTCAATACTCTTTGAGGACTCGACCTCCAGCATTAGGAAGTCCCCTTTGAATTCGCAGCTAAGTCTTCTTGAATTCGCAGCTCTCCTCTTTGCTGCAGGTGCTCCATGATCTTTTTGTTGACCGCATTCATCACCTCCTCATGTGTCTCCTTTTTAAGTTTACCGGACGCACTACGTCCATCGATTACTGCGTAACAGAGCTCGTCCCTGTAGCGCCTTCTGGTAACCTTTGCATAAGACGGCGGCTCCTTACCGATTGTTGGTACTGCCTTCCTCTTACGCGAAGGCCGGGTGTTTCTTTTGGGATTCCCAGTCTTGACGGAAGATTTCGGTGTAGCGCCCGTCTTCTCGATATTAGAGCTAGCTACGCCACCCTCAGTCGATGGATTCTGTGGACAGCCTCCTTGAATAGGGGTCATGCTTAGCCTTCTCTTGCTATCGGTCGACGTGAAGCTCTTTTTCTTTTTTGCAGTTTTGGCAGTGGTCTGCTTATCCTCTGAGCCGCTTCCGAGGACGTGGAGGGAAGGTCAGGCTTATCCTTCTGAGCATCCCGTTCCTGTTTGATTTTGTTTCTCCGTTTCATCCTGGCTAGTTTTCGCCTTTGTGTCACATATAGCCGCTTTCTCTTTGTCGTGAGCTTCGCTATATCCTTGCTCACTTCTTCCACCATCCTATCGGCCTCTTCGCTCTTCCGGCATTTTAGGACGGTTATATCGGTCTTACATTCTTGGTCAGAATCGGAGTTAGAATTTGAGTCTCAACCTGCCTCTGAAGGTTGGGTCAGGCTTTCACCTACCCGGTGGTGATCGAAGTCTAATTTGTTTGTGCCTGTTGGCTGAGTGCTTGTAGCGATACCCTCGACTATAGATGCCAAAGCACCCGCATCTGTAGGAGATGTTTGCTCACGATCGCTGGATGACGACGGGGCGTGACTCGTGGGCATAACTTTAGTTTCATAAGCCGAGCGAAAAAAAAGATTTCCAGTCGTGTCGGTCTTTTGCGCAGTTATTTCAATTTGAAAGACCATATTTGGTAATGTTGTCTTCCACTTGGTCTTTCCATCTTATTCGTGGCCTTCCCCTTCTGCGTGAACCATCAGCTGGTTCGCTTTTATATGCCTTCTGGGCTGGGGCATCTTCATCTATTCTCACAACATGACCTAGCCAACGTAGTCGCTGCAGCTCAATACGTCTAACAATGTCGATATCCGAGAATAGCTGGTACAACTCATGGCGCAGATCGGCCCATAGATCTTTCGGAGAATTTTTCTCTCAAACACTCCAAGAGCTGCCTCATCTGCTTGCGCAAGTACCCATGCTTCAGATCCATATAACAGCACAGGTAGTATCAGCGTCTTGTAGAGTTCCTTACTCAGGCCATAGTAGCATCTGTTGGCCATCACTATCCTTCTCCGAATTTCAAAACTGATGTTATTCGTTTTATTTAAGACAGTACTAAGGTATCTAAAATCTTTAACTACCTCGAAGCTGTAGTTCTCAAGTTCCACAGTTGGTCCAAGTGTACTGGTGATACCAAGGTAATCGATATTTGCTCTTCGGATCGATCGGATGTCTAAAACACTGGATTAATGCCTTCCGTCTATCACAACATGATCGATTTGATTTCTCGTTGTTCGATCAGGAGAAATCCAAGTGGCCTCGAGTAGGAGTAGGCATCGGCTACCTGTTGTGTTTGCAGCTTTTCGACGTCGAGTTTCCGTATTGTGTTAGATCGCACCTTTGCTGCTACATTGGTTTTCTTTTTCTTTGCTTTTTCATAGTAGGTTCGGTTAACCGAGTGTGGGCAACTAACCCGACGCCTCAACCCATTTTTTTATAATTCCTATGGGTGAACTCGCGGCATATATTAGCTCACTATTTCAACGGGTGATGAAAATAGCTACCCCAGGTGACACCGCGAAGAGGTCAGTGTCAACAGTTGAGATGAAAGAGGGACCCAGATAAGCCAGGACTTCGCCATGTTAAAGCCAATCAGAGCCGTTGCGTGGTATCTATCATACCCTACGCCACCCTGCACACATCATTCTACACCTTATTCATTACGCTGTGCCAAATTTGCAAATCGAAAGATAAATAAGGACTTTGGTACACCCATTACATTAAATCGGATGAAAATATATATGGGAGCTATACCTAAATCTTGTCCGATTTTCACGAAACTTAACACATATCATTCTAGACCTAATTCATTTCCCTGTGCCAAATTTCGTGCAAATCGAAAGATATATAGGGACTTTGGTGCACCATTTACATAAAATCGGACGAAACTATATATGGGAGCTATATCTAAATCTGGAACTGTTTTCACGAAACTTTGCACACATCATTCTAGACCTAATTCATTACGCTGTACCAAATTTCGCTGTACCTGAATAAGTGACCTATGCCAAATTTCATCCAATTTGGATTATAAATGCGACCTGTACTGTGTACCAAATTTCCGCTGTACCAAATTTCGCGCAAATCGAAAAATATATAGGGACCGTTTACATTAAATTGGACGAAAATATATATGGGAGATATATCTAAATCTGAACCGATTTTCCCCAATTTCAATAGGGTTTGTCCTTGGGCCAAATAAGTGACCTATGCCAAATTTCATCCAAATCGGATCATAAATGTGACCTGTTGTTCACAAAAATATATGGACTGACGGTTATGCGTAAATCGACGCAGAAAATTATTCTCTGCATATTCTCAAAAGGAACCATGTGTCTATCTCGTTCCCTTTTGCCTGTTACAAACATATGCACAAAGACATAATACCCTGTACCACAGTGTGATGAATGGTTTACAAATAGGATGAAGGGAATTATGATTCCTACCAAATGCATATGAAAAGGTGGCACATAACGAGCTGTGGAAGTATGCGAGTGGGACCTAAGATTGCGACCCAATATAGTCAAGGGAACAAAAGGAGGAATGGGTAAGACGCTATGCAAAGGCGTTGGCGTTGACAATTCTGAGCGTTAAGGGCAGCCAACTTAATCACATAAAGAAATGTAAGGTGTCAGCGGAAGCTTGGAAGAAATTAGCTGAAATTTACAAGCCAAAAGGGCCAGTTCAAAAGGTGATGCTTTTTAATAAGCTTATGTATTTAAAAATGATGGAAAGCAAAGATATGGCTTCGTATGTGGAAAAATTTTAAAACATCGTAGAGAAATTGGCCGACATAGCAATAGAGTTGCAGGATGAGCTCATAGTAATTATTTTTCTGTCGAGTTGGGAGAATTTTATAGTTGGAATGGAAACTCGAGACATGTTGCCGACGTTCCATGCTTTACAATTAAAGTTACTAGAAGAAGGTGAACGTCGTGCAAATACGAATACCTCATTCGAAGCTGGTAATATACAGCAGGGATTTGGAAGCTCTCAACAGAAGAAAACATTTGTCAAGAAGGAAAGCTCGGAGTTCAAAAACGATTTTTCGGGATTTTTCGTTCAAGTGCAATGTTGGCAGCATCTGGTGGATTTAAAGTGGCCCACACACGTCAAACATGTGCGTTCGATCGGTGTGAATCGAAGCAATGTTTGACGTGTGTGGTACGGTGTTCACACCGATTTGCCGGTGCGCACACCGATCGAAAGAAATTAAAAATTTTTAATTTTTCGTTGTGCGACGCGCACATGTTTGACGTCTGTGGCCTGGTGTGTGGATATTTTCTCATTTGTTGAGAAATTTCGTGGAGTGCGGATCAGCGGACAAATGCAATACATATGTATTTGGAAGATTTTTTGATATTTTTACACATATTCTACTGTGTGCCAAATAAAAATGTTTTTTCCCGGAATAAAGTAAAAGTATTTAATACATTTATATTAAATAAAAATCTTTCATCTTTTTTCCGTCATCACTATCGCGGTCCATCTTCACGCTTCAAAAATAAATATGAAATGAAGTTTAATGGATCCGTTTGACGTGTGTGGGCTAGGAGCTTCACACCGATCGAACGCACATGTTTGAGGTGTGTGGCCTACTTAAGAGTGATGTTTGGTGTGTAGACAGCGATGCAACATCGCACATGTGCAATAGTCGTGATTTGTTCACAGAATTTTAAGAGTGCAATGAGAAAATATATCTGGCTGGTAATACTTTCATAACTGCTATTGGAAAAGGTGAATTGGTTATAAATGCAGAGTGTGAAGTCCGTTTAAAAGACGTTCTGTATGCACCGGATCTTCACGGAAATTTTATATCACTAAGTAAGGCTGTCGAGAAAGGCAATACATCAATTTTCGCATGGCATAGAAATGAAGAACACTGATGATTTTGTCACCTTAAAAGCAAGGAAAGAAGATAGTCTGTTTGTGGTAAACAAGAAACGTCATCATCGTTTGAATGCAGCAAGCAACAAAATTATGTTATGGCACTACAAATATGAGCATCTAAACTTTGCATGTGCTGTGGCTTTGAATAAAGGAAAGAAATTCGATCCCAAGGGGAAGCAATATATAATGATTGGCTATTCACTAGTTGCAAAGGCATATCGCTTATACGATAGTAGTACTCAAACCGTTATTGAGAGACGTAACTTAATCTTTGATGAAAGTGGTCTTCAAAATTCCAGCAGTGTTCAAAACGGGGCAAGATTGGTTTTAGATAACGAAAACGAACAAGGTTTAGATATGCCCGAAATTAATCCGGATTCAGATGGAATTGAAGATCAGGAAGAAGATTTTAACACCGAACAAGAGAATAATGGTACTACAGTAGAGGACGAAGTTACTATTCAACAAATTGCTGAGGATAATAATGATTTAGAAGAAATTGTGAATCGAGGAGATCAGAGAATAGGTCCTGGAAGACCAAGGATAATTCGAGATGGAAATAGAGAAAGGCCTAGGAAGCATTTCAATGGGGTGAGTGGATTATCTGATGAAATAGAATTTGTACCTCAAACACTCGAAGAAGCCATGAATTGTGGAAAATCGGACGAATGAAGAAAGCGATGCAAGTTGAATATGATAATCTAAACAAGTAAAAAAGCGTTAAGTTCGGCCGGGCCGAACTTTGGATACACTCCACCATAGAAATACTGAAAATTTTTTGAAATGAATACATAGGGAACAAACATATAACGATAATTCTTCCAATCGATTGTTGTAAACCAAATAGAAAATTCAGCAATTTCAATGGGGGGTTTCCTAAAATTTCAAAACCCTTAAATGTTGACATATATTATTAACGCATGGTACGGTGAAACAAGTGTATAAAATCCTAAAAATAGGCATACTAAAGCGGGACCAATATTGACAACATTGTGTAGGAATTAGCAAACTACTTGCTGTTTTCATTATATAAGGTGTTAGGCCTAATTAAGGGCCGATGTAGCTCAAGTTCCAAGCTATTATTTTAGTTTTGAATCCCAATACCGTCCATCATGCTAAATATTAAATATGGAGGATGTTTTATATAGGACCTGGTCCTAAATGCGGGTCGATACAGTTCATGAACTGAAAAATTTCTGAAAATTTCGTCTACCGAATAACCTCCCTACTATGGTGGACTACAGCTATATGGGAACACCTCAACACGCGGAAAAAATCAGCTAAATATTTTAAAATAAGAAAGGGTGTTATTAGGGGACTACCCCTAAAAGGAGGTGAATATTAATAATTTTTGGTAGGGAGATTTGTTACCATATACGATTACAAAATACCAAATTACAAAATACCGAAAATTGGAGGATACCCTTATATGGGGGCTACCCAAAAAAATTTACCTATATTTATAATTTTTAGTGGAGAGATTTGATATCCAATAAGAACAAAGTACTAAACTATAGTAATTCGGTGAAAAAATCCGGTAAAAACCCCCCAAAAACTGAAAATAAGTGGACCTATATGTATAATTATTAGTGGAGAAATTTGGTATCCAAAAAGAACCCATTTTACCAAATTTCAGCGAATTCGGTTGAAAAACACGCTCAAGAACCCAAAAATACCGAAAATTTGGGGTACCCTTATATGGGGGCTATCCGAAAAAATGGACCTATATTTATAATTTTTAGTGGAGAAATTTGCTACCCAATAAGAACTCAAAATACTAAATAACAGCCAATTCGATGAAAAAATGCGATCAAAATCGCCAAAATATGGAAATTTGGGGGATACCGTTATATGGGGGCTACCAGAAAAAGTGGACCTATATGTATAATTATTAGTGGAGAAATTTGGTATACAAAAAGAACCCATTTTACCAAATTTCAGCGAATTCGGTTGAAAAACGTGCTCAAGAACCCCAAAATACCTAAAATTGGGGGTACCCTTATATGAAGGCTACCTGAAAAAATGGACCTATATTTATAATTTTTTGTGGAGAGATTTGATACCCAATAAGAACTCAAAGTACTAAATTATAGCAAATTCGGTGAAAAAATACGATAAAAAACCCCCAAAAACTGAAAATTGGTAGGTACCGTTATATGGGGGCTACCAAAAAAAGTGGACCTATATGTATAATTATTAGTGGAGAAATTTGGTATCCAAAAAGAACCCATTTTAACAAATTTCAGCGAATTCGGTTGAAAAACTTCGAACTTGACCTGCCTGCAGACAAAAGACGACTCTATGCAAAATTTTGGCGCTCTATCTCAATTCGTTTAGACGCTAGAGTGATTATAACAGACAGACGGACATGATTAGATCGTCATAGAATTTTACGCTGATCAAGAATATATATACTTTATAGGGTCGGAAATGATTATTTCGATGCGTTACAAATGGAAAACCAAAATTAATATACCCTCCATATTATGGTGGAGGGAAGTGTTGAAAATATACCTGCAGGGAATACACTTTGTAGTCAAAAAAAAAATTTTTACTTATAGTAGGCCTTGACTTTCATATTGTGTTTTGTGTTAGTATCATATTATTTTTATCTTTTGGAATAAACGTTTGAACTGAACACATTTATTTCCAACATCCACGCCTTGTGTTGGTCTATAAAAAATATTTTTTGAAAAATCCATGCCTTGTCCATAAAAAATATTTTTTTTTTAAATCCACGGCTTGTGTTTGTCCATAAAAAATATTTTTTAGAAAAATATTGTCATTAAATTCAATTTAATCCAATCCTATTTATTTTGACATGATTGCCCTAATGTATTACATGTTCCTCTTCGCCCTACCCCATTCTCTCTCTCTCGCTCTTTTCTCGTTCATATCCCTTTATTCCATGCAAAATAATATCTAATCATTTCAATATTGTCATTTAGTCAACAATAAATAACAACAAAATCATTAATATTAATAATGTATGTAAGTATGTGTGTGTGTTGTCATTGTCCCTGGTAAATCCGCCAGTCAACACGAAGGGAAAAAATTTGAAAAAATAAATTAAATTTCTATTTGTAAACGAAATAGACTGGAGTTCATCATGTCCATCATGGCAGGCCCCCTGGAGGAACCTCCCCCCATTGCCCGGGCCCCGAGGAGAAATGCTTATCCAAAGGCCATTGTTGTTACCCAATGGAACATTTTTGTTATTTGGATGAGAATTGTAGGTCTATGACAGGAAGTTCGGGGCGGGTAGTGTTGCAACAACAATCAACAGCTTATGCTGGCCATAAAAAATGCAACAATAAGTGTTACAACAGCTACTCGACAGGATACTTTTGCCATAAACTCAAGTGACAAATGATGCTGTTAAATGAGAGTTGATTGCATTTTTTGTGTGTGTCCGTGTATGTGTGTGTCTGTGTGGGTGTTTGTGTGTGTGCGACGAGGTAAATGACAGACAGTAGCTGACTGACTGCAAACTTGCAAATCTATATCGGCAAAAGGCAATGGAGCAAAACAACCGCCTAAAAGTATGCAACAGAAAAGTTGTGACCATATTAAATGGCATCCACAACAGCAGGGCTGGGGGTTGCTGTTGTTGCTGAATGGCCGATATACAACAAATGAAAAAGAAAATACATGATGAACAACTGACTGACTTCCTGCGACTCAGGCTGGACAAAGAGAATTCCCCCTCTCTCCCCACTCAGCCGCCATCCGCCAAAGAATGCAATGAACTATGAAAGAAATGCATGAAAACATTTACTGCCACCCAGTCCGCCATGCCATCCAGCCAGGTGTTGTACACCAATGTGACAGGACAATGGTTGTAAATGATGATGATGATGGCGATGCTGCCTGCTACTGCTCCTGACGCCGACAAGGATAACAGCCAACAACGACGACGATGATATTGTTGCTGACTGCTGGAGTCCGTGACGAAACATTTGACGTCTGACCATTGTAAGTTGCAATCTCTACTTGTCAGCTACATGACATTTCTCTTGGCCAGTCACAAGAAATTGCATGGTTGGCAGAAAAATTGTAGAAACGGCAAACGTCTTCAATTTCTTTTTTTGTGCGGATTTTTTTCTTCTTCTCCTATTTTGTAGCTGTGGCACATGGAAATGGAAATAAAAAATGAAGTCACGCCATGGAGTTATTCTGAAATCACGCAGATGAAAAAAAGTAAATAAATCGTAATAATCACACTCAACGTGACGTATTTCCATGCCAAGTCATTTAGTGAAAAAATTTGAAACATGAATACCAAAAGGGGGGAAAATAATAAAAAGGAAATAAAATTATTCAAAGGATCAAAACAGAGAGGATTTATTGAAAATATTTTTTAAAAAAACATAGGGTGAGGATGTTAAAAAAAAAACATGTTGTGAAAGACGGAAGGCATTCATCCAGTGTTTTAGACGTCCAATCGATACGAGGAGCGAACATCGATTCGGACCATTACCTTGTGGCAGCCAAGGTACGCACCCGTCTTAATGTAGCAGCAAAGGTGCGATGTAACACAACACGGAAACTCGACGTTGAAAAACTGCAAACACAACAGGTAGCCGAGGCCTACTCCGCTCAACTTACCCATCTGCTTGAAGAAAGCACTTCTTGTCCCGATAATAGTATAGAAGCAACATGCCAAGTAATTGCCCACTCCCTACAAACTGCAGGAAAACCAACACTTGGGTACCAAAAACCACCACCAAGAAACCATGGTACGATCAGGAGTGTGGAAATGCTACTAATGTAAAAAACGCAGCGTATAGGACAACCCTGCAGACTGTAGCAACACGTAACGTGATGGAGAATTATTGGGAGAAAAGGAGAGAGAAGAAACGTGTTTTCAGAAAAAAAGAAGAAATAACAAGAAAAACGTGAGCGTGAGCAAATCGAGATGTACAGGAGTCAGAATGAAGTTCGGAAATTTTACAAACGAGTAAAACACCAAACCGAAGGCTTTGGTGCAGGCACATCCTCCTTTATAGATGAAGAAGGAAACCTGGTGACAGATACAGACAGCGTCTTGAGGGTCTGTAAGGAGTATTTTGAAAAGCTTCTACTATCAAATAGTGGCGTTGAAGAAGATACCCCAAAACCAATAAGATATGACGGTATAGAGTATATACCACCAAGCCAAGGTGAAGTCAGAATACCAATCAATCGGCTGAAGAACAATAAAGCAGCAGGAGCCGATGGGTTACCAGCCGAACTATTCAAGAAGCATGCACCAGCTGATTAGTACATGCACTAGCTGATTAATACAATTTGGCTAGAAGAATGCATGTCCAATGATTGGAACCTCAGCGTCCTGTGTCCCGTGCACAAAAACGAGACAAGTCGATATGTGCCAACTATAGAGGAATAAGTTTCCTTCCCATCGCATAAAAAGTGCTATCCAGTGTGCTGTGTGAACGATTGAAGCCAATGGTCAATGACATCATCGGACCATACCAATTCGGCTTCAGACCTGGCAAATACACCATTGACCAGATCTTCACTCTGAGCCGAAAAACGAAAAACACATCGACACATACCACCTATTTTTCGACTATAAAGCCGTATTCGACAGCCCTATCCGTTCAGAGGTGTTTAAAGCCATGTTTACGTTCGGCATTCCTGCAAAATTAATACGGATATGCAGGATAACTTTAAGTGGCACAAGGTCAGCAGTTAAAGTAGGAAAGGACCTATCGGAGCCCTTCAATACCGAAGGTGACAGTTTGTCGTGCGGTCTTTCTAACTTCCTGCTGGAAAAGGTCATACGAGAGGCAAACGGGGAACAAAATGGCAATCTGCACACCAAACAACACATGTTACTCGCCTACGCCAATGAGATCGATATAATGGGTCGAACATTGCGAGCGGTAACATCCACCTTTGAACAAATTGAGGAGGAGTCCGTAGACTCGGACCAACTGTGGAACTTGAAAACTACAGCTTCGAGGTAGTTATAGATTTTATATACCATGGTACCGCCATATATAAAACGGATGACATTAGTTTTGAATTTCGGAGAAGGATTGTGATGACCAACAGGCCATCTCCCGACAGACCAAACTCACACTTTTCAAGACGCTGATACTACCCGTGCTGTTATATAGATCTGAAGCTTGAGATGAGGCAGCTCTTGGGGTGTTTGAAAGAAAGAACTACGGGCCGATCTGCGTCGACGGGCTTTACAATCTATACGCAGACATCGACAAAGTCAGTCGTATTGAGCTGCAGCGACTACGGTGGCTAGGCCAAGTTGTGCGGATGAATGAAAATGCCCCAGCTCAAAAGGCATATAAAAATGAGCCTACTGATGGTTTCCGTAGAAGGGGAAGGCCACGAATTAGATGAAAAGACCAAGTAGAAAATAACATCTTGGAACGTGATCTTCTGAACCGATTTTTACGAAACTTAACACACATGTCTACGTTCGGCAAATCAAGAGATATATAGGGACCTTGGTACACCATTTACCTTAAATCGGACGAAAATATATATGGGAGCTATATCTAAATCTGAACCGATTTTCACGAAACTTAACAGACCTCATTCTAAGCTTAATTCAGTGCAAATCGAAAGATATATAGGGGCTTTGGTGCCCCATTCGCCTTAAATCGGACGAATATATATGGGAGCTATATATAATTCTGAACCGATTTTCAGGAAACTTAACACACATCATTCTAGATCTAAATCATTAGGCTGTGCCAATTTTCGTGCACATCGAAAGATATATAGGGACTTTGGTACACCATTTACATTAAATCGGAAGAAAATATGTATGGGAGCTATATATAAATCTGAACCGATTTTCAAGAAACCTAACACACATCATTTTATACGTATCCAAATCCAAAGATATATATGAAAATTGGTATACCAATATATATGGGAGCTATATTTAAATCTGAACCGATTTCCTGAAACTTACCACTCATCATTCTAGACCCAAATCATTAGGCTATGCCAAATTTCGTGCACATCGAAAGATAAATAGGGACTTTGGTACACCATTAAACATTAAATCGGAAGAAAATATATATGGGAGCTATACATAAATCTGAACCGATTTTCAGGAAACTTAACTCACATCATTCTAGAGCTAAATTATTAGGCTGTGCCAAATTTCGTGCACATCGACAAACATATAGGGACCGTTTACATTAAATCGGACGAAAATATATATGGGAGCTATATTTAAATCTGAACCGATTTTCAGGAAACTTGTATGGGTGCTATATCTATATCTGAGGCGATTTTTTCCAATTTCAATAGGGTTCGTCCTTGGGCCAAATAAGTGACCTTTGCCAAATTTCAACCAATGCGACCTGTACTTTGTTTACAATTTAACATCTGATTATACCCTACACAAATATGTTGTCAGGGTATTATAGCTTTGTGCAGCTCCAGGAGTTATAATGTGTAAACACGATACAGGCCATAGTTATGGACCAATCTTCACGAAATTTTGCATGTAGGATGGGTTCTGCCCAATGAAGGCCCCTATTGTTTTTGATGAAGATCGTTTAATATTTAGGGGATGAAATGGACCAAATACATAATTTTTGTCGGTTTTTCTGGTCGCTCCAGAGGCCGCAGTTATAGCCCGAACATTGTGAAATTCTACATGGAGAAGGGGATCGGACCAAAGAATAAGCTTGCCTATTGTGATAATGATCGGTCAATATTTAGCGGGTCAAATGAACCCTGAATTTTGTGTGAAAAATTACAAAATTTGTATTCTATGGGGTATATACTTGCACCTGAAAGTCCTAGACCCGAGAAGTTGATAGTATATCCAAGAATAGTGATTAACCTTTGAATTGATACCACTTATGTGGTTGTATGTACTCTGATGTGGGAGTTATCCGTAATTAGGCAAAGGTGACTATGTGCCTAGTATTACTATTACTCCAATGGAGGACGGAAATGTCGCGCTGATCGCTTTGAAATTGTACATGAAGTTCCGATTATGGTCAAGGACGGCGCCTATAGTTTTAGGCGAAAACTTTAATTTTGTCCGATTTTCTAGACGCTCTGAAGGCAATTATTATACGCAGAACATCACATATTTTACAAGGTGAAGGCGATCGGACAAAATACTTAGAGCGGCTGTTTAGATGATGATCGGTCAATATTCCGAGGATCAAATCAACCAAAACCTAAAGTGAAGATTTTTACGGCGTAAAAATTCACTTGAATAACAAAATTTTGGAAAATATGCCAGGCTTAGAAAGTGAAGTTGTTGACCTATAATCGATCAAGAGGGTGCAAATAGCACGAAATATTGCCCAGTCTCAGAATATAGAACCGCAGAAAGTTTGCTTTTCGTGGTAGTTGTGTAGGGCATTATATGGTCGGCCCCGTCCGACTATACTGCTCCGCTCACTGTTTTTTTTTTGTATTTTTCGAATCGATCTATAGGCCACAGTTATAAGCCGAACATCACCATACAACCCACGGTGAAGGCAATCTGGACAAGTAATTAGAAGGGCTGTACTGAATATTAGAAATATTCGGAAAATATGTCAGGATATGGAAGAGGTGCTGTTGACCTCTAATCGGGCAAGAGGGTGCAAATGTCACGAAATATTGGCCAGGCTCGAAATAAACATTTGCAGAAAGTTAGAACTCCGTCGCAGTTGCGTAAGGTATCGTATGATCGGCCCCGTCCGACTATACTGCTCAGCTTACTGGTTAACGTCTGGATTTATTAAAAAATATATTTTCAAGGACCTACTGGAGGCCAGGATTTATTAAAAATATATTTTCAAGGACCTATTAGAGACGTGGAATTAAAAAAAAAACAGATTTTTTGTCACAGACACTCTAATCGGGCAAGAGGGTGCAAATGTCACGAAATATTGGCCAGGCTCGGAATAAACATTCGCAGAAAGTTAGAACTTCGTTGTAGTTGTGTAGGGTAACGTATGGTCAGCCCCGTCTGACTATACAGCTCTGCTCACTGGTTAATATCTGGATTTATTAAAAATATATTTTTAAGGACCTATTGGAGGCCTGGATTTATTAAAAATATGTTTTCAAGGACCTATTAGAGACGTGGAATTAAAAAAAACAGATTGTTTGTCACAGACAATTTCTTCTATTTCCCCCTCCCCCCACTCAACACCCTGTCAAAATATCAACACGTTGAAAATATCCGAAAATGTAAATATTCGAAATTTATTACAAACATCGTCTTGAAATATGTTCTTGGCGTGAGTGAATTTCTCATTTCTTCGGCCATATCGAAGGATAGTGGTTTATTTCCTCACTTCCCACCCCTCATCAGCCTTTTGTTTGCATTTTGGAAATAGCAACGGATATCGATTTGTGAATAACTAAACATGGTGTGTGAGTAGGTATGTGTGTGTGTGTTCTCTAAAATATTCATAATCATAGGACAGCCAGCCAGCCGACCAGCAATGTTCTGAATGATATCTGTTACATAGCAAAATTGCAGGATACGCAGAAGGACTTAGCACATGTTGACTGCTGAATGGAATGAATTGAATGAATGACTGACTGAATGAATGAATGCCATAAATGGTGTTGATGGCAGCCCGAATTGCGAATGTGTCCTTTTTGGGCTATTCAAATGAAACATAAGTATGCCCGCTTCGCTGCTTCGTGGAATTTGGCGGAGGCTGTGGATGGGGGTGGTGTCATTATGATTGATTGTCATTCAATGGAATAAATGACGGAATGTGTGCTTTTGTGTGTGGGTGAGTGAGTGTGTGTGTGTGTCTATGTTCATCTTGTGATAATTGGATGTATTGTTGTGCTAATAGTCAAGTCCTTTTTAAGCATTGATTGTCCTTAATAAGGATAGTGAAACATACACACTCACGCCGAATCAGCTCAAATGAAATAGAAATGATAAGAAAGGGAATGAAATTAAATTAAGCTCCTTTATGGAATTGTATTACAACAATGAATGGAAGGATCCTCCATTTATCCTTTATCACCCTAACCACCAATAAAATATGCAGCCGAACAGACCTATTATCATTTGAAGGTTTTTTTTCAAAAATTATTAATCCCTATTAATAACGATTATAATTTGTGCATAAAACCACAATCAGATTAATGGTCTCAATTTACACCTGATTTGCTGGCCATGATTTAACTTAGACGTGCCATCCAACCAGCCGGCCAGCCATTGGCATGCCATGGCAGACCACAAAACTACGCAACACCTTTGTGCTGCCATAAAGCATCAGCAGCAAAAAAAAAGAACACCACCAGCAGCAACAACAACAGCGACAACATTGGGCATAATATTATCCTTTATCCATGGCCATGACCATGGTCGGTCGCAAAACCGCCATTTTCATTGTCAGCTTTTCAGTTCGCGTTATTCGGCGGCACTAATGGCAGGATATAAAATATGAAAAGTCCTGAGGCCTCGTTTTTGCATTCTCACCTGTGTGTGAGCGTTTTTTTCGTCTCGTTTATGTGTGTGTGGTTGTCTGTCTTCCTATTGCAACCATCTATCCATAGAAAATTTGTAAAAATAGCCTTAGGATATTTTTTCTTCACACGTATATAAACGCGTTTTTAACGAGGATTTGTTGATAAGTATGACTTTCATTTATCGGATGCCACCACAGCCGCATGGCATGGAAGGATGCTACGAACATCATAAAAATGATGATGGTGGTTATTTGCTACTGGAAAAAATGTGTGCGGATCAATAGCTAGGTATGTGGAGAGGTGAATGGTGAGAGTAACTAACACCTAGAATTATGAATATATGAGGAAAAACGAGGATGCTTGACAAGGATATGCAAGGGATAATGAAAATATGAAAAATAATAAATTCTCTCCTAATTCTCCTCCTAGTTTTGGACCCTGAAAAAAAGGCCCGCCTGCCTTAGGTCCCACATACATGAAATCGGACGAAACTATATATGGGAGCTATATCTAAATCTGGACGGATTTTCTCGAAACTTTGCAGACATCACTATAGGCTCAATTCAGTACGCAATGCCAAATTTCGTGCAAATCGAGGGATATATAGGGACTTTGGTGCACCATTTACCTTAAATCGGGCGAAACTATATATGGGAGCTATATCTGATTCTGAACGGATTTTCTCGAAACTTTGCAGACATCACTCTAGGCTCAATTCAGTACATTGTGCAATATTTGGTGCAAATCGACAGATATATAGGGTTTTTGGTGCACCATTTACCTTACATCGGACGAAAATGTATATGGGAGCTATATCTAAATGTGAACCGATTTTTTCCAATTTCAATAGGGTTCGTCCTTGGGCCAAACAAATGAGCTGTGCCAAATTTCATCTAAATCGGATTATAAATGCGACCTGTACTTTGATTAGAATTTAATACCAACAGACGGACAGACATGCATAAATCGACTCAGATGGACGCAGATCGACCCGTAGATCTTTCGGAGAATTTTTCCCTCAAACACCCATGGTTTAGATTCATATAACAGCACGGGTAATATCAGCGTCATGTAAAGTGTGAGTTTGGTCTGGCGGGAGGTGGCCTTGTTCCTAAACTGCTTACTTAGACTAAAGTAGCATCTGTTGGCCATCTGCGAATTTCAAAATTGATGTCATTCGTTTTATTTATGGCGGTACCAAGGTATATAAAGTCTTTAACTACATCGAAGGTGTAGCGCTCAAGTTCCACAGTTGGTCCGAGTCTACTGGACGTCTTGCGCGTAGATACCATCAGCTTGGTTTTCTTGCCGTTTACTGCCAGACCCAAAGACTCAGTGGCAGACTCCTTCTCAATTAGTTCAAAGCTAGCTGTTACCGCTCGCAATGTTCGACCCATTATGTCGATGTCATCGGCGTAGGCGAGTAACGTGTGTTGTTTGGTGTACGGAGTGTCATTTCTGTTGACCTTTGCCTCTCATATGACCTTTTCCAGCAGGATGTTAAAAAGATTACACTACAAACTGTCAGCTTGTCTGAATCCTCGTTCGGTATAGAAGGGCTCCGATAGGTCCTTTTCGACTATAACTGCTGACCTTGTGCCACTTAAAGTTATCCTGTATAGCCGTATTAATTTTGCAGGAATGCCGAACGTAGACATGGCTTGAAACACCTCTGAACGGATTGGGCTGTCGAATGCGGCTTTATAGTCGACAAATAGGTATGATGTGTCGATGTATTTATACCCTTCACCACACTGTGGTACAGGGTATTATGCCTTTGTCCATATGTTTGTAACAGGCAAACGGAAACGAGATAGACACATGGTTCCTTTTGCGAATATGCATAGAATCACTTTTTAAGTCGATTTATGCGTGTCCATCCGTCTGTCCGTCCATGTATTTTTGTTAACAAAGTACAGGTCGCATTTGTGATCCGATTTGGATGAAATTTGGCACAGTTCACTTATTTGTCCCTCTATATCTTTCGATTTGCTCGAAATTTGGCACAGAGTACTGAATTAGGTCCAGAGTGATGTGTGCCATGTTTCGAGAAAATCGAAAGTCCCTATATATCCTTCGATTTGCACGAAATTTGGCATAGCCTACTCACTTATGTCTAGAAAAATGTGTGTAAAATCGGTTCTGATTTAGATATAGCTCCCATATATATTTTCGTCCGATTTTATGTAAATGGTGAAATGACGAATGCAAAACAAAACATACTGAAATAAATGTAACCTAACATGTGGCAAGTTTCGATGAAAATCGGTTTAGATTTCGATATTTTGCTTTAAATTTATTTACATAATTTTGTAAGAAGCAACTCTATATCTGAACAAAATTTAGTATAGGTTGCAGAATGACATGTTTAATTTCATATTAATGGTCCTTCAAAAATCCGACATCGGTTAGGATTCCATATGTTGGATATACCCAAAATGGTGAAGGGTATCATATAGTCGGCTCCGTCCGACTTTACTACTTCCCTTACTGGTTTTCGTAGGTTTTTTTCCAGGATTTAGCCTAGAGTGAAAATCTTGTCAGTGGTGGATTTGCTAGGTCTGAAGCCGCATTGGTATGGTCCAATAATGTCATTGACCATTGGCTTAAATCGTTCACACAGCACACTGGATAGCACTTTATATGGGATGGGAAGAAGGCTAATTCCTCTATAGTTGGCACATAGCGTTTGCACGGGACGCAGGATGCTGAGGTTCCATTCATTGGGCATGCATTCCTCGAGCCAAATTGTACTAATCAGCATCTGACCACAAATTTTGAACAGTTCGGGTTTTAACCCATCGGCACCTGCTGCTTTATTATTCTTCAGCCGATTTATTGCTATTCTGACTTCATCTTGGCTGGGTGATTTAAACTCTATACCGTCATCTCTTATTGGTTCTGGGGTATCCTCTTCACCGCCACAATTTGATACCAGAAGCTTCTCAAAATGCTCCTTCCAGATCCTCAACACGCTGTCTGTATCTGTCACCAGGTTTCCTTCTTCATCTCTTCAGGGGGATGTGCTTGCAACAAAACCTTCGATTTGGTGTTTTATACGTTGGTAGAATTTTCGGACTTCATTCTGACTCCTGTACATCTCGATTTGCTCACGCTCACGTTTTTCTTTTTCTTCCTTCTTTTTTCTGAAAATACGTTGCTCATCTCTCCTTTTCTTCCGATAATGCTCCATTACATTACTTGTTGCAGGGTTGCCCTATACGCTGGGTTTTTCATATCAGTAGCATTACGACACTCCTGATCGTACCATGGGTTTCTTGGTGGTGGTTTTTGGTACCCAAATTTGCTGCGGTTTGTGGGAAGTGGGCAATTCTGTGCCATTGTGCCTGCCTTAGAACCTTGAAATTATATTTTTAATAAATCCACGCCTGTCTTAGTTCCTTGAGATAATATTTTTAATAAATCCACGCCTGTCTTAGTTCCTTGAGATAATATTTTTAATAAATCCACGCCTGTCTTAGTTCCTTGAGATAATATTTTTAATAAATCCACGCCTGTCTTAGTTCCTTGAGATAATATTTTTAATAAATCCACGCCTGTCTTAGTTCCTTGAGATAATATTTTTAATAAATCCACGCCTGTCATAGGTCCTTGAGATAATATTTTTAATAAATCCACGCCTGTCTTAGGTCCTTGAGATAATATTTTTAATAAATCCACGCCTGTCTTAGGTCCTTGAGATAATATTTTTAATAAATCCACGCCTGTCTTAGGTCCTTGAGATAATATTTTTAATAAATCCACGCCTGTCTTAGGTCCTTGAGATAATATTTTTAATAAATCCACGCCTGTCTTAGGTCCTTGAGATAATATTTGTAATAAATCCACGCCTGTCTTAGGTCCTTGAGATAATATTTTTAATAAATCCACGCCTGTCTTAGGTCCTTGAGATAATATTTTTAATAAATCCACGCCTGTCTTAGGTCCTTGAGATAATATTTTTAATAAATCCACGCCTGTCTTAGGTCCTTGAGATAATATTTTTAATAAATCCACGCCTGTCTTAGGTCCTTGAGATAATATTTTTAATAAATCCACGCCTGTCTTAGGTCCTTGAGATAATATTTTTAATAAATCCACGCCTGTCTTAGGTCCTTGAGTCCGCCTGAGGTCCTTGAGATAATATTTTTAATAAATCCACGCCTGTCTTAGGTCCTTGAGATAATATTTGTAATAAATCCACGCCTGTCTTAGGTCCTTGAGACAATATTTTTAATAAATCCACGCCTGTCTTAGGTCCTTGAGATAATATTTTTAATAAATCCACGCCTGTCTTAGGTCCTTGAGATAATATTTTTAATAAATCCACGCCTGTCTTAGGTCCTTGAGATAATATTTTTAATAAATCCACGCCTGTCTTAGGTCCTTGAGATAATATTTGTAATAAATCCACGCCTGTCTTAGGTCCTTGAGACAATATTTTTAATAAATCTACGCCTGCCTCGTGTTCTGAAAAAATATTTTTAATAAATCCACGCCTGCCTTGGGTCCCTGAAAAAATATTTTAAATAAATCCACGCCTGCCTTGGGTCCCTGAAATTATATTTTTAATAAATCCACGCCTGCCTTGGGTCCCTGAAAAAATATTTTTAATAAATCCACGCCTGCCTTGGGTCCCTGAAATTATATTTGAAATAATTCCACGCCTACCTTGGGTCCCTGCAAAAATATTTTTAAAAAATCCACGCCTGTCTTAGTTCCCAGAAAAACCCTGCCTTAGGTCCTTAAAAAAATATTTTTGATTTGATAGGTGACCATTAACTCCCAATTTCATTTGGAGTGTGTGGGTTTTTGGGTGTCTAGGAATCCCCCAACTTCGATGGTGTCTTCTGTTGTTGGCAATGATGTAGGCGTTCATGTTTCATTTTGCTAGTAGCACTTTGTACTCTAT
Source organism: Musca vetustissima (assembly GCF_032173495.1). Classification (NCBI taxonomy): domain Eukaryota; kingdom Metazoa; phylum Arthropoda; class Insecta; order Diptera; family Muscidae; genus Musca; species Musca vetustissima. The sequence goes on along the minus strand of NW_026878594.1, from coordinate 121,276 downwards.
TACGATTGCCAAAATGCAATTTCCTAATTTCTCCGAGGGGAAATGGACTTAGAAGTGGTCAAAAAGTGTTATACAATCTCTGGGTGGGCGAGAAATACAAACTCACACATAGAGACACACACACGGACACACATATTTTGGTGGAATATGGTGTTGCATGCATACATTATGAATGCTGACAAATGGTAAAAGTGGGGTAAGGAGAGAAGGGGGTAGGAGAGATTTTTGGAGGAGGAGAAGAACAGTGATTCAGAAAATCAAACTGGGACGTCAGAAAATATTTGTTCGAAGTTTAAAAAACAATATTTTTAAGTATATTTGAAAAAAATATTTTTATGAAAGACTGTAAGGCGAAGGGTTAAAAACAAAATTATAAAAGCCAGTAAGGCGTAGATTTTTTAAGAAAATATTTTTATGAAAGCCTGTAAGGCGTGGATTTTTTAAAAAATATTTTTATGAAATCCTGTAAGGCGTAGTTTTTTTTTTTTAAATATTTTTATGAAAGCCTGTAAGGCGTAGATTTAAAAAAAATATTTTTACAAAAGCCTGTAAGGCGTAGATTTTTTTAAAAATATTTTTATAAAAGCCTGTAAGAAGTAAATTTTTTTAAAATTCTGTAAAGCGTAGATTTTTTTAAAAATATTTTTATGAAAGCCTGTAAGGCGTAGATTTTTTAAAAAATATTTTTATAAAAGCCTGTAAGGCGTAGATTTTTTTAAAAAATATTGATATGAAAGCCTGTAAGGCGTAGATTTTTTTAAAAAAATATTTTTATGAAAGCCTGTAAGGCGTAGATTTTTTAAAAAATATTTTTATGAAAGCCTGTAAGGCGTAGATTTTTTTTAAAAAATATTTTTATGAAAGCCTGTAAGGCGTAGATTTTTTTAAAAAATATTTTTATGAAAGCCTGTAAGGCGTAGATTTTTTTAAAAAATATTTTTATGAAAGCCTGTAAGGTGTAGATTTTTTTAAAAAATATTTTTATCAACGCCTGTAAGGCGTAGATTTTTTTAAAAAATATTTTTATGAAAGCCTGTAAGGCGTAGATTTTTTTAAAAAATATTTTTATGAAAGCCTGTAAGGCGTAGATTTTTTTAAAAAATATTTTTATGAAAGCCTGTAAGGCGTAGATTTTTTTAAAAAAATATTTTTATGAAAGCCTGTAAGGCGTAGATTTTTTTAAAAACTATTCTTGTGTATTTAAACCACTGTCCTTAGTCTATTTCTCCCCCTTCATCTTCATTCTTGCCATATGTCATTTTAATGACCAATGGCTATTAGAAGGAAACATTGGAAAATTTGGCTACAAATGCTACCGCAAATAATACATAACCGAACGGGCAACGTGGCCAGTGTGAACCTATATTCCTTTAGGCACCATCACCGCACTCAGACACAAACTCACACTCACAGAGAGTCACACACCCATAGCCATATGCATTTTGCAAAACTTGGAAAGGTCTTTTCCCTTTCCGGTCAGTCGGTTGGTTGGTTCGACGAAAGACAGCAACAAATGTCTGGCATTTATGCACACATGTTCATAGCTACGACTAGGAATAATTTTCTGTTGGCACCGGACATTGGCTACAACAATAACATGGATTCCGAAAAAAAACACAAAGGGAAAAAATCGGCTCCGACATAACACCGACACCACCACCAAATGCTATGTAACGTTTTTTTGCCTTCTTCTTCTATTTTTTCGGAAATTTATGTGCGGTACAGTTACAAATGGCACAAGACTAGGATCCACAGGCCGGAGGAAGGGGAGAGAGTTTTAAATTTGTTGCCATTTCTTTTTAATGTTGCATCCAACTAAATGTAGCATGCAGACACATTGATTATCCGAATGCACAGAGGCAAAATCGCACACACACACTCAGACACTCCGACACTTTTATGTAATTCATAACTGCCGGAGGCTTCTGTTGCTGGTGAGTGTGTGTGTGTGTGTCTGTGTTCAATATCCATGGTCATTTGGGGGTCAGATGTTAAGGATTTTATTTATAAATAATTCATAAAGCCAAACAAATATTCAAAAGTCAGTTTGAAAGCGGAAGCAATGCAGGATTTAGAGATGATTGTAAGTTAAATCGTGGAAAATTGCTTAGGACATACAGAGAAGGGCAGCAGGTGGGGTTGGAGGTGGCTCAAAAATAAAGGAGAAAAGTATAAAAGTCGAAGACCATAAATCAGGAAGGGAAAATGGGAACCTGTGCTGACATAGGGAAACATAGACTTTGGTCTATGGGTACTTCGAAAAATAATATTTAAAAAATCTACGCCTTGTGGGTACTTCGAAAAAAGTTATTTAAAAAATCTACGCCTTGTGGGTACTTCGAAAAAAGATATTTAAAAAATCTACGCCTTGTGGGTACTTCGAAAAAAGGATATTTAAAAAATCTACGCCTTGTGGGTACTTCGAAAAAAGGATATTTAAAAAATATACGCCTTGTGGGTACTTCGAAAAAAGATATTTAAAAAAGAGAAGGGCAGCAGGTGGGGTTGGAGGAGGGTCAGAAATAAAGGAGAAAAGTATGAAAGTCGAAGACCATAAATCAGTAAGGGAAAATGGGAACCTGTGCTGACATAGGGAAACATAGACTTTGGTCTATGGGTACTTCGAAAAATGATATTTAAAAAATCTACGCCTTGTGGGTACTTCGAAAAAAGTTATTTAAAAAATCTACGCCTTGTGGGTACTTCGAAAAAAGTTATTTAAAAAATCTACGCCTTGTGGGTACTTCGAAAAAAGATATTTAAAAAATCTACGCCTTGTGGGTACTTCGAAAAAAGATATTTAAAAAATCTACGCCTTGTGGGTACTTCGAAAAAAGATATTTAAAAAATCTACGCCTTGTGGGTACTTCGAAAAAAGATATTTAAAAAAGAGAAGGGCAGCAGGTGGGGTTGGAGGAGGGTCAGAAATAAAGGAGAAAAGTATGAAAGTCGAAGACCATAAATCAGTAAGGGAAAATGGGAACCTGTGCTGACATAGGGAAACATAGACTTTGGTCTATGGGTACTTCGAAAAATGATATTTAAAAAATCTACGCCTTGTGGGTACTTCGAAAAAAGTTATTTAAAAAATCTACGCCTTGTGGGTACTTCGAAAAAAGATATTTAAAAAATCTATGCCTTGTGGGTACTTCGAAAAAAGATATTTAAAAAATCTACGCCTTGTGGGTACTTCGAAAAAAGATATTTAAAAAATCTACGCCTTGTGGGTACTTCGAAAAAAGATATTTAAATAATCTACGCCTTGTGGGTACTTCGAAAAAAGATATTTAAAAAATCTACGCCTTGTGGGTACTTCGAAAAAAGATATTTAAAAAATCTACGCCTTGTGGGTACTTCGAAAAAAGATATTTAAAAAATCTACGCCTTGTGGATACTTCGAAAAAAGGATATTTAAAAAATCTACGCCTTGTGGGTACTTCGAAAAAAGGATATTTAAAAAATCTATGCCTTGTGGGTACTTCGAAAAAAGATATTTAAAAAATCTACGCCTTGTGGGTACTTCGAAAAAAGATGTTTAAAAAATCTAAAAACAATTATTTTTCGAGGCCTATCAGAGGCGTGAATTTATAAAAAATTATTTTTCGAGACCTATCAGAGGCGTGGATTTATAAAAAATTATTTTTCGAGACCTATCAGAGGCGTGGATTTATAAAAAATTATTTTTCGAGACCTATCAGAGGCGTGGATTTATAAAAAATTATTTTTCGAGACCTATCAGAGGCGTGGATTTATAAAAAATTATTTTTCGAGACCTATCAGAGGCGTGGATTTATAAAAAATTATTTTTCGAGACCTATCAGTTCTCTTAAAAAATATCAATACCCATTTTCATATTTTATTTCCCATCCCTGTCTCTATACCCCTCCTTTCTATCCCTTCCTCATTAGGGTCATTATCATTTCCCAACCTCCCAACCTAAATGTAACACATCTGCAACATTATGCCAATCTGCTTTTTTTATTTCTTTGGCAGTACATAATGGCCAGAATTCTGAAAACTAAATTTCGTATGGATATGATTTCATATCTCAACAGAAACATTTCAATTCACAACCAAAATAAATGAATGAAAGAATGCCAAGGAGTCATTGGTTCGCTCGTTTACTGTCTGCATTATGGTCAAAATGGTCAAGAGAAATATTGTGCGATAAAAAATAGAAAAAAAACCCTGCCGAACATTTCTTATGATTTATAACCTTATAAAAATGACCAATGAATGAATCCATGAATGTTTTTTTTCGGGGGAATAAAATCTTCTCAGAATTTGTAAGTGAATTCGTTAGAAAAATGTCTGCAGTGGTTATTTTTTCTTGGTCTGCAGTTCATAGGGCATGGAGTATTTTCAGAATTTTTATTTAAATACCTTTTTTCCATGGAATTTAAACTCAATTTTAAATCAAAAGAAAATCTTAATCCAAATGCCTTTTTGACCTAATTGAAGTGTCCCATTGAAAACTTAGGCAACGTTTTTACCTTAATTTCAATCTGTGCCTTTACCTTTTTTTCTCCTTTTTCTTCCATTCCATTTTGTTGTTGGCCACAATCAGGCCATTAATTAAGTTACTGTCGTCAACTTGTGAGACGGTTTTGTTACACATTTCACAGAAGAATTACAAATCAATAAATTAATTTTGTGGTCCTTGTTATAGCGCAGCAGAACAAATCCTTCGAGCCATTTGTTTGCTAATGTTGTTGGCCATTTAGTCATGGTTTTCACTTTTGGTCAGAAACTTAACTAAGAAGTTTTGTGGGTCAGCAAAACGAACAAAAATATACAATTAAGTGGCAAACTAAAAGGTGAGGTCTAGTTAACCTCGAAGTGGAGCTAATTTTAAGACTCGAGAATTATTGAAAAAAATCCTTGATGAGATAGGTGAACCGCAGGGAAGATGCAAAGCATTGGAGAAATAAGATAACAATTGAGAAGCGAAATCAGGACTTTTCATATTTTTTAAGGGACGCAAAGCACGAATTTTGAAAAAAAAAAATATTTATCTCAAGGATTTTAGGAGTGAATTGCTAAGGTGGTGTTAAAATCCGTCCATGTCCTTTGTATGTATTCTTTCGAAAATTCAATCTTGTGAGATTTCTTAAGCAACTGAATATTAATCAACTGTCCACTATAACGTATACGTGGTGAGAACAATTATACGCCCTAGGGTCAGTATTTTTATGTGAACATTTAAGGCTTTAAACGAGTTTATTAATAATTTTATATAACAACAATATTTTTCTTAGGCCTATTGAGCCAGGCCAGCAAGGCATATGTTAAAAAAATATTTTTCTATTTTCCACAGCAGTAAATTGCTAAGGTGGTGTAGATTTTTCAAAAAATATTTTTTGAAGTAGTAGAAGCGTAGATTTTCTTTAAATATTTCTTCAAAGTACCTACAAAGCGAAGATTTTTTTAAAAGTATTTTTCGAAGTTCCCAAAAGGCGTAGATTTCTTTAAAATATATTTTCGAAGTACCCACAGACGTAGATTTTCTTTAAAATATATTTTCGAAGTACCCACAGACACACAAAATATTCATTAAAAAATATTTTTTAAGGCACCCAAAAGGCGTAGATATTTTTATACCGTACACAACTATGTTGTCAGGGTATTATAGCTTTGTGCAGCCCCAAAAGGTTGTAACGCCGCGAAATATTGGTGCTAGACCCACCTTTAAGTATACCGATCGTTATATCTCGACTAACTGAGTCGATCTAGACATGTGTTTCCGTCCGTCAGTCTGTCGATTATAATTTGTAAACACGATACAGGCCGCAGTTATGGACCAATCTTCGCGAAATTTTGCATGTAGGACCGCTTCTGGTCAATGAAGACCCCTATTGTTTTTGGAAATGATCGGTCAATATTTAGGGTATGAAATTTTTGTCGGTTTTTCTGGTCGCTTCAGAGGCCGCAATTATGGCCAAAACATAGCGAATTTTTGCATGGAGAAGGGGATCGTGTCAGAGAATAAGCATACCTGTTTTGATAAAGATCTGTCAATATTTATCGGGTTAAATGAGCCCTGACTTTTGGGTGAAAAATTACAAAATTTGTATTCTTCAGCGTATAGATTTACCCCTGAAGGATATAGACCCGAGAAGTTGATAGAATATTCAAGAGGAGTGGTTGACCTTTAAATTGATACCAATTATATTGTCGTATGTACTCGGATGTGGGAGTTACACTTAAATATTTACAGGCGCTTATATATTCAGACATTATTTAGCAACCCATTACCACAATAGAGGGCGAAAATAGCGCTATATTCGCTTTGAAATTTTCCATAGGGTTCCAGTTATGGTCAAGGGCAACGCTAGAATTTTCGGTGATGATCAAATAATAATTTTGTCTTTTTTTTTGAGTCGATCTTTAGGTCACATCAAAACACGATGAAGGGAATATGGACAAGTAATTAGAAGAATTGTACTGTATATTTGTAATATTCGGAAAATATGCCAGTGTAAGGAAGAGGTGCTGCTGACCTCTAACCGAAGTACCCACAAAGCGTAGCTTTTTATACCCTTCCCCATACTGTGGTACAGGGTTTTATGTCTTTGTGCATATGTTTGTAACAGACAAAAGGAGTCGAGATAGACCCATGGCTCCGTTTGAGAATATGCATAGAATCACTTTCTGAGTCGATTTACGCATGTCCGTCCGTCCATGTATTTTTGTGAACAGAGTTCATGTCGCATTTACGATCCGATTTGGATGAAATTTGGCACATGTCACTTATTTGGCACAAGGACGAACCCTATTGAAATGGGAGAAAATCGGTTTAGATTTAGATATGGCTCCCATTTTTGGTGAATGATACACCAAACTCCTAATATTTGTCCGGTTGAGACACAATTTTGCAAAAAGTAAGTTCAGATTGATGTCTGCGAAGTTTTGTTAAAATCGATTAAAATTTAGATATAGCTCCCATATATAGTTTCGTCCGATTTTATGTGAATTATACACCAAACTCTCAATATTTGCCCTGTTGGGGCAAAATTCTGCCCAGAGTACTGAATTAGGTCCAGGCTGATGTCTGCGAAGTTTAGTTAAAATCGGTTCAGATTTAGATATATCTACCATATATAGTTTCGTCCGATTTTTATACCCTTCACCACACTGTGGTACAGGGTATTATGTCTTTCTGCATATGTTTGTAACAGGCAAACATCGACACATCGTTCCTTTTGAGAATATGCATAGAACCACTTTCTGAGTCGATTTACGCACGTCCGTCCGTCTGACCGTTCGTCCGTCCATGTATTTTTGTGAACAAACGCATTTATTATCCGATTTGGATGAAATTTGGCATAGGTAACTTATTTGGCCCACAGCGTAATGAATTAGGTATAGAATTATGTGTGTCAAGTTTCCTGAAAATCGATTCAGATTTAGATATAGCTCCCATATACATTTTCATCCGATTTAATGTAAATGGTGCACTAAAGGCCTAGAATGATGTGTGTTAATTTTCCTGAAATCGGTTCAGATTAAATATAGCTTCTATATCTGACCAAATGAATTTAGTATCGGTTGCAGAATGGCATGTTTATGGATCCAATTTCATTTTACTGGTCCTTTAAAAATGCGACGTCGGTTAGGATTCATCTGTTGAATATGCCAAAAGTGGTTTGCTGGTTTCGACTGATTTATTGTAAATGGTGTGTCCAAGTCCCTATTTATCTTTCGATTTTCACAAAATTTGACATGAATTGAGTCTGGAATGGTGTGTTTTAAGTTTCGTGAAAATCGGTTCAGATTTAGATATAGCTCACATATATATTTTCGATCGATTGTAAATGGTGGGCCAAAGTCACTGTATATCTTTCGATTTGGACGAAATTTGGCATAGCGTACTGGCCGATTGCCACACAATTTTGCACAACCTACTAAAGTTGGTATAACATAACATGTGACAAGTTTCGTTGAAATCGGTTCTTCAAATCGTAAATGGTGCACCAAACACTTCATGTTTTTTTTTTTTAGAATAGAATGACGTAATTGCGTGTAAAATTACAGATGTAGCCCATATATATTTCCGACCGACTTCGTATTAATTGGTCTTCAAATATTCAACTGGTGCCCGATTGATTTTTGCTTTAAATCAATTTACATAATTTTGTCCTATTGTAACAAACGAATGACATGTTTATGGAATGATCTAAGTCGGTTCACATTTAGATAAAGGTCACATATTTTAGTTCATCCAATTTAATTTTATTGGCCCTTTTTTAGGATGCATCTTTTTATTGTACCCATAGTGGTGAAGGGTATCATATAATCTACCCCGTCCGACTTTCCTTTCTGGATTTGCTTTAAAAAATACACGCTTAATTTGGTCCTTGAAAAAATCTTCTTTAAAAATCCAGTCCCATTTTGTGCCTTGAAAACTATTGTTTTAAAATCCAGGCATTGAAAAAATGTTATTTACAACTCCACGCATATATTTGGCCTTGAAATAAATATATATTTTTTTAAATTGAGGCTTATATTGGACCTTGAAAAGATCTTCTTAAAAATCCACACCGATATTGTGCCATGAATATTTCTTTCTTAACAAGTCCAAGCGCACTTAATCTTCGTTAAACATCCGTTTCGGTTTTAGGCATTGTAAAAATCTTTAATAATCCAGGATTTTGTTTGTGGCCATGAAAATTTTTCCTTCAAATATCTATGTCCGTCTCGGACTTTGAAAAAATTATTCTTTAAAAATCCATGTCTATTTTGGTGGTTGAAAAATTATCCTTTAAAAAATCCACGCCTATTTTGGTCCATGAAAACTTATTTTTTAAAAAAATCCACACATACTTTACTTACGTTTGTAAAAATTAGTCTTTAGAAAATCCACGTCTTATTGTTGGGTCCTTAAAATTAGTTTTAAAAAATGTTGGGTCCTTAAAATTGCTCTGTAAATAATTATTTCTAAATCCCACGGCTTTTGGGTCCTTGATTATTTAAAAAATCCATGCCTAGTTGGGTCGTTCTGTATTATTATTTAATAAAATCTATCCTTAAAAATGTCGGTTCCTTGGACATAGAAAAGTAATTTTAAAAATCCACACCTTTTTGAGGTTCTTAAAAAATTCAGTTCTTTTATGGGTCATTAGAAATATTTTCCAAAAAAAATTTGAGTCCACATCCATGTCCTTTTCTGTTATAGGGTATCCAAACCCAAACCTTAAAACATAATAGCCAAAAACCTCAACAAAAATTTAAGTTGATTACAAGAGCAGTAATACGAAGAAAGAAGAAAAGAAGGTGTAGTAGAAAAATTACATCAAAATTAATCATAATCAAGTCAAGCAGAAAGAAAGAAATCTGTAACAGGATCATGAAAGCAACAAAACAATCCGTCCTTTGGAATCTAGGTCAAATACAAGAAATGAAACATTCATGCTCCAACCATAGAATCAGAAAAAAAACGTAAATAAATAACCACAAAACGAATGATGCTGCAGAGTTTTCACTTTCCATTTAATTTTTTGCCATAGGAAAATACCAAGAATAGGATGAAAACGGCGAGGAGAAGGACGAAGAAACTAAAGTGAAGCAATTAATGAAACAATTCACGCCACAAAAAGTATCCCTCACACCTTTATCCGCAAATAAGTTCTCAAGGCAATACAATAGCCTATAGCTATTGAGAATTTTTTGCCTCTTCCTGCAGTTGGGTGGGTGGCTTGGTTACTTGGCCGGTATGTCGTTCATCATTGAACACCAGCTGTTGTTGCTACTGCCGTTGTTGTGTTAAGACGGCAAAGGCGTAACGCAAAGCCTTTTGTGTTAAGTTTCTACGCAAAGATTTTCAGCCGAGAATCTATAGCCTGCCTCTCAACAGAATATTTACTGGGTAATACCTGTGGAAAGGTGTCAGGAACAGCAGCAGCAGCATCACGAGCATCAGGTGTTCTTTTTAACTCCATCTTTCTTTGGCTGTCTTTCTGTGTGCGTTTTTCATAACAGGGTTATATTTCTGATATATTTGGTACGCACACACCCATACACACACCGAATATCCCCTGAAGCAGCCTAAAGGATGTATCTTGAATGTTGGCAGAACGACGTGTAAATACCACACTATTGGGGCCGTTACACACAAACACACACACACACAAAACGTAATTAAAGATAAATGGCCGAACATTACACAAGAACGAAAAAAACTGATGCAGTTTGGTATTAAAGGATTTTCCGATTCGTTTTTCTAGTTTTCTGTTCTCTTTTGTATAACCTCTTTGAGGTCCCATTTTTTTGTTGGTGTTGCTGTTGCTTAATGACACGTAAATTCTAAATAATTTAGGTCAACAAAGTATAGAAGTGAACCACATACCAACCAGACAACACAGCTGGGTTGGTTGGCCTACAGGTATGCAGGACTTTTGAATAATTGGACAATGTCTGGACAGAAAAAAATCGAAATATTAGGTGGGATTAGCAATGAAGAATTAGACATTAATTAGAGAATTTTTTTTCGTAGAAGGCTTGTCGAATCAAATGAATAATTAAGGCCAAAAATGCATGGATGTTTAAAGGAGACATTTTTAAGGGCCCAACACTAAGTCTTTTTGAAAGAAGACATTTTGTAAGGACAAACATAAGACATGGATTTTAAAGACCATCATAGGATTTTTAAGGATCAAAATAGGAGCGGATTTTTAAAGAATAATTTTTAAGGACCTCACACAGGGGGTGGATTTTTTTTAAAGAATAATTTCTAAGGACCTCACACAGGGCGTGGATTTTTTTAAAGAATAATTTCTAAGGACCTCACACAAGGCGTGGATTTTTTAAGAATAATTTCTAAAGACCTCACACTAGGTGTGGATCTTTGAAGAATAATTTCTAAGGACCTCAGACAAGGCATGGATCTTTACAGAATAATTTCTAAGGTCCTCACAGAAGGCGTGGATCTTTAAAGAATAATTTCTAAGGACCTCACACAAGGATTGGATCTTTAAAGAATAATTTCTAAGGACCTCAGACAAGGCATGGATCTTTAAAGAATAATTTCTAAGGACCTCACACAAGGAATGGACTTTTTAAAGAACATTTTTAAGGACCTCACACAAGGCGTGGACTTTTTAAAGAATAATTTCTAAGGATCTCACACAAGCGTGGATCTTTGAAGAATAATATCTAAGGACCTCAGACAAGGCATGGATCTTTAAAGAATAATTTCTAAGGACCTCACACAAGGCGTGGACTTTTTAAAGAACATTTTTAAGGACCTCACACAAGGCGTGAACTTTTTAAAGAATAATTTCTAAGGATCTCACACAAGGCGTGGATTTTTAAAGAATAATTTCTAAGGACCTAAAATAAGGCTTGGATTTTTAAAGAATAATTTCTAAGGACCTCACACAAGGCGTGGATTTTTAAAGAATCATTTCTAAGGACCTCACACAAGGCGTGGATTTTTAAAGAATCATTTCTAAGGACCTCACACAAGGCGTGGATTTTTAAAGAATCATTTCTAAGGACCTCACACAAGGCGTGGATTTTTAAAGAATCATTTCTAAGGACCTCACACAAGGCGTGGATTTTTAAAGAATCATTTCTAAGGACCTCACACAAGGCGTGGATTTTTAAAGAATCATTTCTAAGGACCTCACACAAGGCGTGGATTTTTAAAGAATCATTTCTAAGGACCTCACACAAGGCGTGGATTTTTAAAGAATCATTTCTAAGGACCTCAAAAAAGGCGTGGATTTTTAAAGAATCATTTCTAAGGACCTCACACAAGGCGTGGATTTTTAAAGAATCATTTCTAAGGACCTCACACAAGGCGTGGATTTTTAAAGAATCATTTCTAAGGACCTCACACAAGGCGTGGATTTTTAAAGAATCATTTCTAAGGACCTCACACAAGGCGTGGATTTTTAAAGAATCATTTCTAAGGACCTCACACAAGGCGTGGATTTTTAAAGAATCATTTCTAAGGACCTCACACAAGGCGTGGATTTTTAAAGAATCATTTCTAAGGACCTCACACAAGGCGTGGATTTTTAAAGAATCATTTCTAAGGACCTCACACAAGGCGTGGATTTTTAAAGAATCATTTCTAAGGACCTCACACAAGGCGTGGATTTTTAAAGAATCATTTCTAAGGACCTCACACAAGGCGTGGATTTTTAAAGAATCATTTCTAAGGACCTCACACAAGGCGTGGATTTTTAAAGAATCATTTCTAAGGACCTCACACAAGGCGTGGATTTTTAAAGAATCATTTCTAAGGACCTCAAAAAAGGCGTGGATTTTTAAAGAATCATTTCTAAGGACCTCACACAAGGCGTGGATTTTTAAAGAATCATTTCTAAGGACCTCACACAAGGCGTGGATTTTTAAAGAATCATTTCTAAGGACCTCACACAAGGCGTGGATTTTTAAAGAATCATTTCTAAGGACCTCACACAAGGCGTGGATTTTTAAAGAATCATTTCTAAGGACCTCACACAAGGCGTGGATTTTTAAAGAATCATTTCTAAGGACCTCACACAAGGCGTGGATTTTTAAAGAATCATTTCTAAGGACCTCACACAAGGCGTGGATTTTTAAAGAATCATTTCTAAGGACCTCACACAAGGCGTGGATTTTTAAAGAATCATTTCTAAGGACCTCACACAAGGCGTGGATTTTTAAAGAATCATTTCTAAGGACCTCACACAAGGCGTGGATTTTTAAAGAATAATTTCTAATGACCTCAAAAAAGGCGTGGATTTTTAAAGAATAATTTCTAATGACCTCACACAAGGCGTGGATTTTTAAAGAATAATTTCTAAGGACCTCACACAAGGCGTGGATTTTTAAAGAATCATTTCTAGGGACCTCACACAAGGCGTGGATTTTTAAAGAATAATTTCTAAGGACCTAAAATAAGGCTTGGATTTTTAAAGAATAATTTCTAAGGACCTCACACAAGGCGTGGATTTTTAAAGAATAATTTCTAAGGACCTCACACAAGGCGTGGATTTTTAAAGAATAATTTCTAAGGATCTCACACAAGGCGTGGATTTTTAAAGAATCATTTCTAAGGACCTCACACAAGGCGTGGATTTTTAAAGAATAATTTCTAAAGACCTCACACAAGGCGTGGATTTTTAAAAAATCATTTCTAAGGACCTCACACAAGGCGTGGATTTTTAAAGAATCATTTATAAGGACCTCACACAAGGCGTGGATTTTTAAAGAATAATTTCTAATGACCTCAAAAAAGGCGTGGATTTTTAAAGAATAATTTCTAAGGACATCAAAAAAGGCGTGGATTTTTAAAGAATAATTTCTAAGGACCTCAAAAAAGGCGTGGATTTTTAAAAAATCATTTCTAAGGACCTCACACAAGGCGTGGATTTTTAAAGAATAATTTCTAATGACCTCAAAAAAGGCGTGGATTTTTAAAGAATAATTTCTAAGGACATCAAAAAAGGCGTGGATTTTTAAAGAATAATTTCTAAGGACCTCAAAAAAGGCGTGGATTTTTAAAGAATAATTTCTAAGGACCTCAAAAAAGGCGTGGATTTGTAAAGAATAATTTCTAAGGACCTCAAAAAAGGCGTGGATTTTTAAAGAATAATTTCTAAGGACCTCAAAAAAGGCGTGGATTTTTAAAGAATAATTTCTAAGGACCTCAAAAAAGGCGTGGATTTGTAAAGAATAATTTCTAAGGACCTCAAAAAAGGCGTGGATTTTTAAAGAATAATTTCTAAGGACCTCAAAAACGGCGTGGATTTTTAAAGAATAATTTCTAAGGACCTCAAAAAAGGCGTGGATTTTTAAAGAATAATTTCTAAGGACCTCAAAAAAGGCGTGGATTTTTAAAGAATAATTTCTAAGGACCTCAAAAAAGGCGTGGATTTTTAAAGAATAATTTCTAAGGACCTCAAAAAAGGCGTGGATTTTTAAAGAATAATTTCTAAGGATCTCACACAAGGCGTGGATTTTTAAAGAATAATTTCTAAGGACCTCAAAAACGGCGTGGATTTTTAAAGAATAATTTCTAAGGACCTCAAAAAAGGCGTGGATTTTTAAAGAATAATTTCTAAGGACCTCAAAAAAGGCGTGGATTTTTAAAGAATAATTTCTAAGGATCTCACACAAGGCGTGGATTTTTAAAGAATAATTCCTAAGGACCTCAAAAACGGCGTGGATTTTTAAAGAATAATTTCTAAGGACCTCAAAAAAGGCGTGGATTTTTAAAGAATAATTTCTAAGGACCTCAAAAAAGGCGTGGATTTTTAAAGAATAATTCCTAAGGACCTCAAAAACGGCGTGGATTTTTAAAGAATAATTTCTAAGGACCTCAAAAAAGGCGTGGATTTTTAAAGAATAATTTCTAAGGACCTCAAAAAAGGCGTGGATTTTTAAAGAATAATTTCTAAGGACCTCAAAAAAGGCGTGGATTTTTAAAGAATAATTTCTAAGGATCTCAAACAAGGCGTGGATTTTTAAAGAATAATTCCTAAGGACCTCAAAAACGGCGTGGATTTTTAAAGAATAATTCCTAAGGACCTCAAAAAAGGCGTGGATTTTTAAAGAATAATTTCTAAGGACCTCAAAAAAGGCGTGGATTTTTAAAGAATAATTCCTAAGGACCTCAAAAACGGCGTGGATTTTTAAAGAATAATTTCTAAGGACCTCAAAAAAGGCGTGGATTTTTAAAGAATAATTTCTAAGGACCTCAAAAAAGGCGTGGATTTTTAAAGAATAATTTCTAAGGACCTCAAAAAAGGCGTGGATTTTTAAAGAATAATTTCTAAGGACCTCAAAAAAGGCGTGGATTTTTAAAGAATAATTTCTAAGGACCTCAAAAAAGGCGTGGATTTTTAAAGAATAATTTCTAAGGACCTCAAAAAAGGCGTGGATTTTTAAAGAATAATTTCTAAGGATCTCACACAAGGCGTGGATTTTTAAAGAATAATTCCTAAGGACCTCAAAAACGGCGTGGATTTTTAAAGAATAATTTCTAAGGACCTCAAAAAAGGCGTGGATTTTTAAAGAATAATTTCTAAGGACCTCAAAAAAGGCGTGGATTTTTAAAGAATAATTTCTAAGGACCTCAAAAAAGGCGTGGATTTTTAAAGAATAATTTCTAAGGACCTCAAAAAAGGCGTGGATTTTTAAAGAATAATTTCTAAGGACCTCAAAAAAGGCGTGGATTTTTAAAGAATAATTTCTAAGGACCTCAAAAAAGGCGTGGATTTTTAAAGAATAATTTCTAAGGATCTCACACAAGGCGTGGATTTTTAAAGAATAATTCCTAAGGACCTCAAAAACGGCGTGGATTTTTAAAGAATAATTTCTAAGGACCTCAAAAAAGGCGTGGATTTTTAAAGAATAATTTCTAAGGACCTCAAAAAAGGCGTGGATTTTTAAAGAATAATTCCTAAGGACCTCAAAAACGGCGTGGATTTTTAAAGAATAATTTCTAAGGACCTCAAAAAAGGCGTGGATTTTTAAAGAATAATTTCTAAGGACCTCAAAAAAGGCGTGGATTTTTAAAGAATAATTTCTAAGGACCTCAAAAAAGGCGTGGATTTTTAAAGAATAATTTCTAAGGACCTCAAAAAGGCGTGGATTTTTTAATGAAACAAAATAGGCTCGGATTATTAAAGATCAAGACAAGGCCGGGATTTTAAAGCATCAAAATGGCCTGGGTTTTTAAAGACCAACATAGGGATAAAATCTGTAAGAACCAATATAGCCATAGATTTTTTAGCTTTCTATACAGACTACCATATTCCTTAGTTCTCCAGTACCGATCGTTCGGGTTGTCTATGATAGACTCTTTTAGCTTTTCTATTGGGAGTTTATTGCCTCTTCAACTCATCTGAACACAATTTCCTGGCCCATCAGCTCCTCTGCACAGGTTCCCGGGATTTTGAGCACAGCTAAATAGGTTCTGTGACCTTCTATCCCCTCCATTATATTCTCCTCTCCCTACAAATCCACTGTTTACAATAAGTTATCTGATGTCACTTCATCAGATTTATACAGACATCCTGATTTCTTTAAACTTCTCTAGGGTGGACTTTCTACCTCCTCAGCTTATCTGAGCATACTTTCTGATCCATCAGCTCCTCTGCACACACTTTTTGGCTGATCGACTTCTCTGTAGAGGTTTCCTGAAGCTTAACATGTTCCGCCCATAATATCCCCAACATAAAATTCCCCTTGTATAGACTCCCTACCTCTTATTTTCGTCTACAATAAATTATTTGATGACACTTCTTCTGATCTGTATAGACTTCCTGACTTTTCAGCTTTTCTGTACAGATCATCTGACCATTCAATATAAATGTACAGTTTTTTTTTCAGTTCCACAGTTCAACTTGTCTATGATAGACTTTTTTAACTTTCTACTCTTGGGTAGATTTCTTGCTACTTCAGTTCATTTGCACAGACCCTCCTGATAATTCAGCTTCTCTGTGGAGGTTATATTTTCTCTTTAGCTTGTCTAGGAAAGACTTCCGGAAACTTCAGGTCAGTTTTTCGAGACTGCTTAGCCCTTCTGCATGTCTGTACAAAGCCTCTGGTCCTTAAGCTTATCATTTCAGACTCCTTGACCCTTCAGGTAATCAAAAAAACGTTTGTCTGGCCTTCCAACCTGCTTAAACTGAATATCAGTTCAGACTTCCTGAAACTTCAGCTGTTCTGTAGAGGTTACCTGGTTTCCCTCTATCCCATTCATGACCGTTTAATTTATCATTCAGAGTTCCTAACCCTTTATCTCGTCTACTTCATATTGAAACTTCAGCTCATCTGTACACACTGCCTAGTACTTCTGCATATCTGTTCAAAGCCTCTGGCTCCTTAGCTTATCTATTCAAACGTCCTGGCCCTTCAGGTTATTAATGGATGGTTGTGTTGCCTTTTCGGCATGCTAATACTAAATCCATAGCACTCTATCTTGTTTTTGCAGATTGATCGGACTTACAGATCCTTCAGTTTTTCTATAATATAATTTCTGATATTTCACCACCTGCCTTCAGGTCTCACGTATCTCTAAATTCAAACTTTGTTTTTTATTTTTTAACAAAATAATAGTCCTTATAAAAAATTTTTCTTAAAGTTATACCAGTATTGAAATATTTTTCAATATGATTATTAATCAACCTAAAGATTTTTTCCTATTAGTTGGTTGTCTGCTCTGCCAAATCTCCACGGTAAAGCATCGTTTATAAGCTTCAGTTAGTTGCTGGAAAAAGCCAAAGCAAAGCAGCCCCTTTCCTTTTTTCCCAGTTCTCGAGGAGCTGCTACAACATCTAAGAAATCCCAAATGACATTTCATAATTTTTTTCATGTTTGCTTTTGGTTCGGACAATTCATTTTCATATTAACATTTTAGCCATGGTTTACATGGCGAGTAACATTTGCCCTTGATATTGAAGTTTGCTGATGTATGAAAATAGCTTCCCAAGACACAAGAAAAAAAAAACGGAGCAGAGCATTTACCCTTTCTGTGAAAATGGCCATAAAGTTTCATAACCTCTTTGATGGGAGAATTGGGGAGAGGGTGGTTGGGTGACCGAATGGCTGGATGGTAGGTTGGATGACTGGTAGTTTGGTAGCTTTGATGGCTGGTATTTTTGATGTCCTCCTAACTCCTAGTTATGTTTGATGATGGTCGGTTGGCTGGTTGGTTGGGTCTCCTTTAATATTATTCTAAGCTCGTTGTTGTTCTTTCTGATGTTCGTCTAGGGGATCCCTTGCTGTTGTTGTTGCTGTTCATCCCTCAGCTTGTCACTCCTTCTGTCAAATCCAATTTACCCTAGTAAGCCAGCATTTTTGAGGGTTTATTGATTTTCAATTTACAATGTGTGTCCCTGTGTATGAGTGTAAACATGTGAGTGGAAAGGTAAATTTTATGGAGGGTGGTATGAAGAGAAATGGAAAAGAGGAGAATATTTTTTATTAAAAAAATCCTTCTATTTTTGCAAAGAAACCCCCTTTGCAAAGAGACCCGCATATTTTTTTTTGGCGAAAAATTATTTCCACACTTCCCCATTTCCCCATAATTTCCAAACCACACCTCCATTTTTTTTTTCGAATACCCATACAAATATCTCTGTGGTATTTGTGGTGGCGGCAGCCACATGTATTGAATGATTTGACAAGTTTCGCGTCGGCTGACGGCTGCTACTGTTCCTGCAGCATAGCTCTTGGGTTTGAGGTTATGGCCGGTTTCTCTTGATTTCCAGCAGCAGCAGCATCATCATCCTCATGGATGGCAAAAGCCATGACCTCAACCATCAAAAATCTTGGCTGGTCGTTTTATATGAAATTCTGTCAAGGCCTCCCGACCTCCACCACCCTCTACCTCCACAGCCATGTACAGAAAACTGGAAAAGTTATGTTGCTGCCGCCGCAGTTATGCCAATGGGAATTCCAGACAATGACGAGACCGCTGCATAAACCAAAATGAAATGACCAGCCACATACACACACACACACACACACAACTGTCAGACATCATAGCCAAGGCTGAGCTGCCGAGTGTTTTACTGCCTCTGATAACAAAACATAAATGAAGGCCAGCCACAAGTCATAGTTTGAAGTACAAAAATTTTAAATGATATATTTTTTTTAATTCCCTATACCACCAAGGCGTACGTACATAAAGAGAACGAACATCCTTCGGACAAAATGTCATGTCCGGCTGAAAAGCAAGATTTAGTTCCATTATTATGAATATTTAATAGACATTGCGTAGTTTTTTATTTTTATGGGCAACGTGACGAGACATCAACAAGTTTGAAGATGATTGGAAATTTGGAAATATTTAGAGGACATGATCGTATAAAACATAGGGCTAGGATACCCATTATACGCAAGATAAAGGAGTTGTACATAAGGGTGGTCCATGGTGTCGAATTATATGAACGAAGAGGGGAACGTCATTTAACTTATACCAAAAATTAAGATCCGAAGATCGTATATACCGTAGGCTACAAAGTCCGTACATATGGTCCAACGAGTCTGCAGACAACTAAAGGACTAGGGACATTTTAATGACAAATTGTATAGTACAGGAAAGCATTATGTATAAACTTCATTATACGGAATTTTATTATAGAAAAACTGAAGGATTCGGGAATTCGAATAGAAAAGGTGAAGGGAATGAGAATCTGCTAAAAGTAGCTGAAGTGTCATGTATTCATTATAAGCAGGCTGTGCAGATGAGCTGAAGAGACCCTATTGTAGATGAGATGAAGGGCTATTAGGTATGCACTGGTAAATTGTAGTATAACGAGTTAAAGGGAACAAAGAACCTATTCAACTGTGCTGAAACTTCAGGGAACCTGAACCTGATGAGCTGAAGAGACCCTATTGTAGGTGAGATGAAGGGCTATTAGGTATGTACAGGTGAATTGTAGAATAACGAGTTAGAGGGACCAAAGAACATATTCAATTGTGCTGAAACTTCAGGGAACCTCCAATAATTTGCTGATGGGTTAGCAAGTCTATGCAAATGGGTCAGTCAGAGAATCTGTAAAAACTACTTGAAGTGTCGTGGATTCAATATAAGCAGGATGATGTGCCAGACAATCGTTCATTGATGATTTGAAGGGTGAGGGAGTCTTAATAGGCAAGCTAAATGTCCTGAGGCTTTAAAGCGATATGCAGAAGGTCTAAGCAGTCTGGGCAGATGAGCTGAAGAGTTAGAATATCTTTTCTAGTCTTTATTGTAGATGGATTAGGGTTATTTGGTCTGGTAAATTGTAGGGTGACGAGCCTATTGAACTATATAGAATTATCAGGGACCTCCAAAGGTTTTCTGATGGATTAGAAGTCTATGCAAATGAGTCAGTCTGTGTCTTCAAGGTGCTGAGAATATATATGAAGGGCCAGACAAACGATCATTGATAACCTAAGGGTCAAGGGATGTGAAAAAAAACAAGCTAAGAGGCCAGAGGCTTTGTACATATATGTAAAAGGGCTAGGTAGTCTGGACGTGTCAAGAGGTATGTACAGATGAGATGAACAAGCGGGAAATTCACCTTAGCAAAGAAGTTTGGAAAGTGCTATCATAGAGACGCTTAACGTGAACATTTGCGTTTAAGGTCCCGGTAATCTGTATAGAGAACCTAAGTAACCAAAAATACTGTACTTATCAGAAGAAGTGTCATCAAATAATTTTTGTAGGTCGGTAGAAGGAAGGAAGTCTGTACAGGAGAATATCATTGACAGAATAGATGGTCACAGAACCTGTTTAGCTCTGCTGAAGCTTCAGGGAACTTTCACAGAGAAGCTGCAGCGTAAAGAAGTATGTGCAGAGGAGCTGATGGGTCAGGAAGTATGTTCAGATGAGCTGAGGAGACAGGAAATCTACTCTAGAGAAGCTTAAAGAAGTCAGGAACAGATCAGAAGAAGTATCATCAGATAATTTATTTGTAGACAGGGCAATTGTAGGGCCATGATAATATAATAGACGAAATTGAATTGATGAAAATCCAGGGAAACTGTGCAGAAGAGCTGATGGGCCATGAAGTTTGTTCACATGAGTTCTATAGCCAGGATATACAGATTAAAGAGCCTATCATAGGCAATCCGAACGAGACAGTCAGGAAGTCCGTACAGATTGGATGAAGTGGCATACACCCTTTACAGGACAGCAAAGGGTACAGATTGTCTTTCGTTGTTAAAAAAATTGGTCCCAAATACTCCAGATTTTGTGTTGGACTTAAAAAAACCAAGCCTATTTCTGGTTCTTAACAAAACCAGGTCTTATATTGGCCTACCAAAAAGGTAGGCCTTTTTGATTCTATAAAAAATCCGGTCCTTGGGTTGTTCCTTAAAAATCCGATCCTTTTTTATACCCTCCATCATAGTATGGAGGGTATATTAATTTTGTCATTCCGTTTGTAACTCATCGAAATATTCATTTCCGACCCTATAAAGTATATATATTCTTGATCAGGGTAAAATTCTAAGACGATCTAGCCATGTCCGTCTGTCTGTCTGTCTGTCTGTCTGTTGTAATCACTCTAGCGTCTAAACGAATGGAGATAGATCGCCAAAATTTTGCATAAAGTCGTCTTTTGTCTGCAGGCAGGTCAAGTTCGAAGATGGGATATATCGGTCCACGTTTAGACATAGCCCCCATATAACAGTACCCCCCAATTTTCGGTATTTTGAGGTTCTTGGGCGCGTTTTTCAAACGAATACGCTGAAATTTGGTACCTTGGGTTCTTAATAGGTTCCAAATCTCTCCACCAAAAATTATGAACATAGGTCCATTTTTTCGGATAGCCCCCATATAAGGGTACCCCCAATTTTCGGTATTTGGGGGTTCTTGAGCGCATTTTTCAACCGAATTTGCTGCAATTTGGTAATTTGTAGTCGTATATGGTAACAAATCTCTATACCAACAATATTCGCCCCCTTTTTGGGGTAGTCCCCATATAATCCCCTTTTTTTATATTAAAATAGTTATTTGATTTGTTCTGCGTTTTGAGTTTGATTCTAAGACTCTCTTGTAATCATTTCACCTGCGGAGGATAGAGAGATAAACTATAAGAACGTAAGGTTCGGTAATGAACTATAGCCGCATTTAGACCTAACCCCTGATTGGAAGTTCCAGAAAGCTTGGAAGAAATAATAAGATGGGCAAAGTTCGGATGAAATCCATATATTTTCTGAAACGGTTTGGTCCAAAGAAACAATTATTCCTTAAAAATCCACGCTTTTTGGGTGTACTTAAAATTTATTCTTTACCAAATCCACGCCTTGTGTGAGGTCCTTAAAAATATTCTTTAAAATATTCAGGGCTTCTGGGAGTCCTAAAAATTATTCTTTAAAAAAATTACAACTTCTAGGAGCCCTAAAAATTCCTTTAAATATATTCATTAAAGAATCCACACCTATTTTGATCCTTGAACATGTCTTCTTTAAAAAATCCACGACTTGTGTGAGGTCCTTAAAATGTCTTCTTTAAAAAATCCTTTAAAATTCTTCTTTAAGTTTTTTTTTAATTTTATCTCTTTTTTCATTTCATTCTTCTATATTACTTTCCTTTATCTGCTGTCCCTTTTGTTTTTCTCATTTTCATTGGAATTCTAAAAAATTTATGAAACAAATATTGTCATTGGCGGCATCCTGCAGCAGCAATGACGATGATGATGCCGATGTCCTGCCTTTAACTCTTTTGCCATCACCACCATCATCAGCAGCTGTCCGTAATTGCTTGGTGTCGTTTGTATGCGTTTTCACTTTCTCTGTCCCGCTCTCCCTCTCTTTGTGTTTCTGTGTGTCTGCATAACTGTCTGTCTATGTCGCAGGATGTACAAATATGCCAGTGATTATCACCGAGTGACAGACAGACATACATATTTACTGTAGAGATATTCAAAATCATTTTTGAGTGAGGACTAGAGGAATTATGACAGACCCTGAGGAGAGGAAGGAGGGGTAGTGGGATCTGCATTGAAATGGAAAATTTCATTGCTGAATATTTCATAATTCCCAAAAAATTAGTTTTTTTTCGTTCAAAGGACATTCTTTTGTAGTTTTTGTTGTAGTACGTGTTGTTGTAATAAATATTTGAACGCTAAGCTTCAACGTCATCGTTTGTCTAGGATGGTGGGAATAATGCGTGGGATGACACACACACACACATGCTAACCCCCTGAAAAAACTAAAAGGGTTGCAGAGGTCATTGTGGAGAATTCTGCGTGGCCTGGCAGGACATTTTTGCGGTTTTCTCTCTTTTTTTGCAAAGTCATTGATATTTTTGGCACATCTTTATAATTTTCAATTTTAAATCGTTTGGAATGATGATGCTTCCCAGGATGATGATTTAGTGTTAAGTTGTGAGAATAACCAGCCAGCTGGGCAGCTAACCAAGGGGCCCTTAGGGTTCAGGGGGAATTAAAAAGCAAACATATGAATGAAAAATGCTTCGTTGAATGAATGTGACCATTCATTGTTTTTTGTTGGCTTTGTTTGGCTTTTCGATTGTCCCCAGGGCCAGCATCATCATCATCATCATCAACCTCGTCAACTACTGTTCGGACCACTACCCTTCGGTCCGGAGAGTTTTGAATGTGCCTGTCAGCAAAACTGTCTCCAATTTTTATGGGAATCAAAAAATGCGGTTGCAAATGGTTGTCTAGCGGTTTGGCATTGGCTTATGTTGATTTCCATGGCCTTCACTCTATCCTCCATTCACTCTTTCTCCTTACTCATTCTATCCTCTTCTCCATCACTTCTGTGTATTTTCACGGTATTGACATCAATTAATAAAGTCAATGAAGCTTAGAAAAACATGAAGACAGCAAAAACAAACAAATAAACGAACAACAACAACATTGATGTAATACAAGGAAAGCTCTCTGATGCAAATGGATCCAATGGACGGATGGCTGGCTGACTGATTGGTTGGTTGGTTCGGTGTTTGGCTGGCCATTGATGACCAACAACACCAGTGTCATTAGTTTGTCGGATGTCTTTGGCTGTCGTCCGGTTATCATTTATTGGTGAGAACAATGATGTGGAGGATGTTGTTGTTATTATTGTTGTGAAAGATGTTAGAAGCTGCAATGCCATTGAGGTCCACATATCAAAATATTGCGAATGAACAGATCCAATGGCTTTATCTACAATGCCGAAGGGTTCGGCAATGATCCATGAAAATATTTTCAAATGATCAATGGAAACAATAATTCAGAATTAAATGGACTTACCATCGTTATGAATATTGAACCGAAAATTATTACATACCTAGAAAGAGAATAAAAATATTGAAAATTATTTTAAGGATTTTTTTGAAGAATAATTTTAAACGACCTCACACAAGGCAAATATTTTTGAAATAGTAATTTCTAAGGAGTAGATAATTTAAAGAATATTTTTAAGAGACGAGGATTTTTTAAAAATATTTTTTAAGGACCAGCACATGGCGTGGATTTTTTAAAGCGTATATTTAAGGATTTTTAGAAGGCGTGGATTTTTTTAAATAATAGTTTTTATAAGGACCAGCCAAAGGCGCTGATTTTTTAAACTATTTTTTTAGGACCAGCAAAAGGCGTTAATTTTTTAAACTATCTTTTTAGGACCAGCAAAAGGCGTTAATTTTTTAAACTATCTTTTTAGGACCAGCAAAAGGCGTGGAGTTTTACACCCTTCACCACACTGAGGTACAGGGTATTATGTCTTTGAGCATATGTTTGTAACGGGCAAAGGGAAACGAGATAGACCCATAGTTCCTTTTGAGAAAATGCATAGAAGCACTTTCTGAGTCGATTTATGCATGCCCGTCCGTCCGTCTGTTGGTATTAATTGCAAAAAAGTACATCGGAATAGATGAAATTTGGCACAGCTCAATTTTTTGGCCCAAGGACGAACCCTATTGAAATTGGGAAAAATCGGTCCAGATTTAGATATAGCTCCCATATATATTTTCGTGCGAATGGTGCACAAAAGTCCCTATATATCTTTCGATTTGCACGAAATTCGGCACAGCGTACTGAATTGAGCCTAGAGTTATGTTTGCCAAGTTTCGTGAAAATCGGTTCAGATTTAGATATAGCTCCCATATATATTTTCGTCCGATTTAATGTAAATCTTGCACCAAAGTCCCTATATATTTTTCTATTCGCACGAAATTTGGTGTAACGTACTGACTTGAGCCTAGAGTGATGTTTGCCAAGTTTCGTGAAAATCGGTTCAGATTCAGATATAGCTCCCGTATATATTTTTGTCCGATTTAATGTAAATGGTGCACCAAAGTCCCTGTATATCTTTCTTTTCGCACGAAATTTGGTGCAACGTACTGAATTGAGCCTAGAGTGATGTCCGCCAAGTTTCCTGAAAATCGGTCCAGATTTAGATATAGCTCCCATATATAGTTTCGTCCGAGTTTAGGTAAATGGTCCACCAAACTTCCAATATTATTCAGAAGAGACAAAATTTTGCAAAGCGTGCTAGATTAGGTCCAGTTTGATGTACGTGAAGTTTTGATGAAATATGTTTAGGTCTAAAGTGATGTATGTGAAGTTTTGATGAAATATGTTTAGGTCTAAAGTGATGTCCGCCAAGTTTCCTGAAAATCGGTCCAGATTTAGATATAGCTCCCATATATAGTTTCGTCCGATTTTATGTAAATGGTCCACCAAACTTTCAACATTATTCAGATTGAGATCCAGTTTGATGTACGTGAAGTTTTTATGAAATATGTTTAGGTTTAGATATATTTCTCCCATATATAGTTTATTCGATTATATGTAAGTGGTGTACCAAACTCCCAATATTTGTCCGATTGAGACAAAATTTTGCACAGCCTACTAAATTAGGTCCTGTTTGATATTTATGAAGTTTTGTTGAAATCGGTTCAGATTTAGATAAAGCTCATATATATAGTTTCGTCGGATTTTAGGTAAATTGTGCACCAAACTTTCAATATTTCTTTCTATTGAGACAACATTCTGCAGAGCGCATTAAAATAGGTGCACATTGATGTATCCGAAGTTTTGTGAAAAATCGGCTTAGATTTGGATATAGCTCTCCTATACCGATCTTTTGGTAAATGGCGCAGAAAACTCCCAAGAATTGTCGGATTAAAACAAAATTTGGAACAGCGTATTAAGATAGGTCCATATTAATGTATACGACGTTTTGTAAAAATCGATTCAGATTTAGATAGAGCTCCGATCTTTAGTTTCGTACGATTTTTTGTAAATGGTGCACCGAGGAGCCTACGTCTGTTCCATATACACGAGATAAAATCGTGGACAGCGCTCTGTGCTGCAGCATACCAAATCATTTTTATGGACCAACAGAAGGCTTGGATTTAAAAAAAACACAAGGCGCGAACTTTATTGGTTTTTAACTTTGAGAGGGCGTGAATTTTTTAAAGAATATTTTTTAGGACTTCCAGTAGGCTTGTATTTTTCCGGATAATACATCCATCCACCGCAATATAATGTTCTATATTAAACCCCTTCAAAATAAAAAAAAAAATAATATACAGCCTTTTGACATTCGTAATCATTTGGCCTACCACCATTTTAATTTATTAACAGCCCCCCTTTTTTAATTCTTGACGTTGGCAGCGCCAATGGAACGGCAATGGTAATTTACTTCCCATCTTCACAACATTAGGTGTGCCATAATTTATTTTTAAGTAATTTTTCATTGCAATTTTCACTTCACCAATAACAAAAAACCGGACCGAAGTACTTCAGTTCCACCAAAACCGAATTCTCTCCATATATGTAATAAATGGCAACAACGGCAAAAGGCCAAATAGCTTCAGCAGAGAGGCATTCTTTTTTTGTTGAAGTGCAAAACAGCAACAACGACAACAACAAAACCAAGACCAATCCACACCAAAAAAATGACATACGCATTTTATTTGCTCCACTCCAAATGTGCCCACATGCCGTTGATCACTCCGGCGGGCCCAAGTCAGGCCGGACGACGATGATGATGGGTCAAACAACAAAACTGGAACTGGAAAATGCAACCGAAAAGTACACTTCAAAGTGAAGTTAAGTGCGGTCGGTCGGACGGTCGGAGGTCGATGAAATAAATTCAATGTTCATGCTTGTGAATTTAAAACGTACACACACAAACATACATACAAATGTATATATGTAAAACTTTGGAGTGTAACTTTAAATGTTATATTGGTCAATCCGCAGATTTTTTCGCTTTGGACTTTTTAAATATTTTAAATATTTCGACGACTGTAAAAGGCTATAGTAGGCGTGGATATAGTAGGCGTGAATATAGTAGGAGTGGACTATAGTAGGCGTGGACTATAGTAGGCGTGGACTATAGTAGGGGTGGACTATAGTAGGAGTGGACTATAGTAGGCGTGGACAATAGTAGGAGTGGATATAGTAGGCGTGGATTATAGTAGGCGTGGACTATAGTAGGGGTGAATATAGTGGACTTGGACTATAGTAGGAGTGGATATAGTAGGCTTGGACTATAGTAGGCGTGGACTATAGTAGGGGTGAATATATTGGGCTTGGACTATAGTAGGGGTGGATATAGTAGGCGTGGACTATAGTAGGGGTGAATATAGTGGGCTTGGCCTATAGTAGGGGTGGATATAGTAGGCTTGGACTATAGTAGGCGTGGACTATAGTAAGGGTGAATATAGTGGGCTTGGACTATAGTAGGGGTGAATATAGTGGGCTTGGACCATAGTAGGGGTGGATATAGTAGGCTTGGACTATAGTAGGCGTGGACTATAGTAGGGATGAATATATTGGGATTGGACTATAGTAGGGGTGAATATATTGGGCTTGGACTATAGTAGGGGTGGATATAGTAGGCTTGGACTATAGTAGGCGTGGACTATAGTAGGGGTGAATATAGTGGGCTTGGACTATAGTAGGGGTGAATATATTGGGCTTAAACTACAGTGGGGGTGGATATAGTAGGCTTGGACTATAGTAGGCGTGGACTATAGTAGGGGTGAATATATTGGGCTTGGACTATAGTAGGGGTGGATATAGTAGGCTTGGAGTATAGTAGGCGCGGACTATAGTAGGCGCGGACTATAGTAGGGGTGAATATAGTGGGCTTGGACTATAGTAGGGGTGGATATAGTATGCTTGGACTATAGTAGGCGTGGATTATAGTAGGGGTGAATATATTGGGCTTGGACTATAGTTGGGGTGGATATAGTAGGCTTGGACTATAGTAGGCGTGGACTATAGTAGGGGTGAATATATTGGGATTGGACTATAGTAGGGGTGGATATAGTAGGCTTGGACTATAGTAGGCGTGGACTATAGTAGGGGTGAATATAGTGGGCTTGGACTATAGTAGGGGTGAATATATTAGGCTTGGACTATAGTGGGGGTGGATATAGTAGGGGTGAATATATATGGGGCTTGGACTATAGTAGGGGTGGATATAGTAGGCTTGGACTATAGTAGGCGTGGACTATAGTAGGGGTGAATATATTGGGCTTGGACTATAGTAGGGGTGGATATAGTAGGCGTGGACTATAGTAGGGGTGAATATAGTGGGCTTGGCCTATAGTAGGGGTGGATATAGTAGGCTTGGACTATAGTAGGCGTGGATTATAGTAGGGGTGAATATATTGGGCTTGGACTATAGTTGGGGTGGATATAGTAGGCTTGGACTATAGTAGGCGTGGACTATAGTAGGGGTGAATATATTGGGATTGGACTATAGTAGGGGTGGATATAGTAGGCTTGGACTATAGTAGGCGTGGACTATAGTAGGGGTGAATATAGTGGGCTTGGACTATAGTAGGGGTGAATATATTAGGCTTGGACTATAGTGGGGGTGGATATAGTAGGGGTGAATATATATGGGGCTTGGACTATAGTAGGGGTGGATACAGTAGGCTTAGACTCTAGTAGGCGTGGATATAGTAGGCTTAGACTATAGTAGGCGTGGCCTATAGTAGGGGTGAATATAGTGGGTTTGGATTATAATAGGGGTGGATTTTTTAAATAGTTTTTTTCATGGACCTCAGAAAGCTATTTCGATGTAACCCATACATTGGCCACTGGTTAATTCTCTTGACTACAATTTGATGCATTTACGTTTTTGGGTTCCGCAACGTACATGTGGATGTATGCAAGAGATACAACTTATTGGGTGGCTGTTGGAGTTGTTGTTGTTTTTGTTGGAGTTGTGTTTTTTTCTCGCTTGCCTCCATTTTCGGTATAACATATAAAAGTACATGTGTAAAAGGTTTATAATGTACAATCCTGAATGATGCCGATGATGATGATGCTACTGGGTAATGTAATAAAAATGCGGATATACGTTTTAATTGGAAATTGTACAAAAAAACAAAAGAAGAGATGCACACACACATTCACATTTATATCTTCCAGCACTCACACATGCACTCCCCTTTACATGACCAGCTTTAGATTGGACTCACAAAAGTGAGTTGTGGCCAGCAAAAGATTGAGAAATTGCAGTAGCAGCAGCACCATCGTCATTGCCATCATCACCAGCGGACTTTTGTGGTAAAGTGGATCAGGTGGCTGGCATTTAAGTGCAACATTGTAAAACATATAATGGAAAAAAAGTGCATTCATGTTCAAGTTTCATGTACGGATTTAATAAAACAAATATAATTATAAATTATCGAATAATGTGAAGGAGAACAGAAAAAAATTACGGAGAAGTGAATCGATGTCATGTCAATGAACTCTTTAAGGTATGCAATTCGAGGTGCATTAACATTATTACAAAAAAATAAATATATTTTGGAAGGATAATTTTTGTGCTAGCAGACAGCGACAGGAAGTCGACAATGATATGGGGAATTTAAATGAAACTTTAAATGATTATTAAATATCAAATAAATGGAAGCAAGCGGAAATTTGTTAAAGAATACATTTTAAACCCACAAGATGCGTGGATATTTCGAACAATATTTTTTCAGCACCATAAAAAGGCGTGGATTTTTAAAAATGTTTTTAAGGACCTAAAACAAGCCGTTGATTTTTAAAAAATATTTTTAAACAAGGCATGGATTTTTAAAGAAAAATTTTAAGGACCTAAAACAAGGCATTGATTTTTAAAGAATATTTTTACGGACCTAAAACAAGGAGTTGATTTTTAAAGAATATTTTTAAGGACCTAAAACAAGGCGTTGATTTTGAAAACATATTTTTAAACAAGGGTTGGATTTTTAAAGAAAAATTTTAAGGACCTAAAACAAGGCATTGATTTTTAAAGAATATTTTTACGGACCTAAAACAAGGCGTTGATTTTGAAAATATATTTTTAAACAAGGCGTGGATTTTTAAATAATATTTTTACGAACTTAAAACAAGGCGTTGATTTTTAAAAAATATTTTTAGAGACCTAAAACAAGCTGTTGATTTTGAAAAAATATTTTTAAACAAGGCGTGGATTTTTAAAGAATATTTTTTCAAGCCAGAGTACAATGCGTGGTTAATTGTATGTTTCTTTTTCAACATCGTTTTTCTAGGACAAAGTGAAGGGTAGATTCCTAAAAGAATATTTATCCAAGGACCAAAAGAAGTATAAATTTCATTAAACAATTTCTTCCAAGGTCCAGAAGAAGCGCAGATTTCTGAAGGAATACTTTTCCATTGTTAACAAAGTGCAGGTAGCATTTGTAATCCGATTTGGATGAAATTTGGTACAGTTCACTTATTTGGCCCAAGGACGAACCCTATTGAATTTGGGAAAAATCGGTTCATATTTAGATATAGCTCCCATATATATTTTCGTCCGATTTCGTGTAAATTGTGCACCAAAGTCCCTATATATCCTTCGATTTGCACGAAATTTGGCACAGCGTACTGAATTAAGTCTAGAACGATGTGTGTTAAATTTCGTGAAAATCGGTTCAGACTTAGATATAGCTCCCATATATAGTTTCGTCCGATTTTATGTAAATGGTGCACCAATGTCCCTATATATCCTTCGATTTGCACGAAATTTGGCAAAGCGTACTGAATTAAGTCTAGAA
The DNA here is from genome assembly GCF_032173495.1 of Musca vetustissima. Classification (NCBI taxonomy): domain Eukaryota; kingdom Metazoa; phylum Arthropoda; class Insecta; order Diptera; family Muscidae; genus Musca; species Musca vetustissima. The sequence continues at coordinate 90,819 of NW_026878594.1, read as the reverse complement.
AGATGTGTTTTAAATTTCGTGAAAATCGGTTCAGATTTAGATATAGCTCCAATATATACTTTCGTCCGATTTTATGTAAATGGTGCACCAAAGCCCCTATATATCCTTCGATTTGCATGAAATTTGGCATAGTGAAATGGATTAGGTCTAGAATGATGTATGTTAAGTTTCCTGAAAATCGGTTCAGATTTAGATATAGCTCCCATATATATTTTCGTCCGGTAAATAGTGCACCGAAGTCCCTATATATCCTTCGATTTGCACGAAATTTGGCAACACGTACTGAATTAATCCTAGAATGATGTGTGTTAAATTTCGTGAAAATCGGTTCAGATTTAGATATAGCTCCCATATATATTTTCGTCCGATTTGTGGTAAATAGTGCACCAAAGTCCCTATATATCTTTCGATTTGCACGAAATTTGGCATAATGTACTGAATTGAGCCAAGTTTCGTGAAAATCGGTCCAGATTTCGATATAGCTCCCATATATAGTTTCGTCCGATTTCATGTAAATGGTGCACCAAAGTCCCTACATATCATTCGATTTGCACGAAATTTGGTATAACGTACTGAATTGAGCCTAGAATGACGTCTGCCAAGTTTCATGAAAATCGGTCCAGATTTAGATATAGCTCCCGTATATAGTTTCGTCCGATTTTATGTAAATGGTGCACCAATGTCCCTATATATGTTTCGATTTGCACGAAATTGGGCATAACGTACTGAATTGAGCCTAAAATGATGTCTGCCATTTTTCGGGCAAATCGGTTCAGATTTCGATTTAGATCCCATATATATTTTCGTCCGATTTTAGGTGAATAGTGCCCCAAAGTCCCTATATATCCTTCGATTTGCACGAAATTTGGCACAGGCTACTGAATTAAGTCTAGAAAGATGTGTTTTAAATTTCGTGAAAATCGGTTCAGATTTAGATATAGCTCCCATATATATTTTCTCCCGATTTTATGTAAATGGTGCACCAAAGTCCCTATATATGCAATAAAACTTACTGAAATAAGTGTAACATAACATGTGACAAGTTTCGATGAAATCGGTTTAGATTTCGATATTTTGCTTTGAATTTAATTACATAATTTTGTACCTTTGTAAGAAGCAACTCAATATCTGACCAAAATTTAGTATAGGTTGCAGAATGACATGTGTAATTTCATGTTAATGGCCCTTCAAAAATGCGACGCCTGTTAGGATTCCATCTGTTGGATATACCCAAAGTGGTGAAGGGTATCATATAGTCGGCCCCGTCCGACTTTACTGCTTTCCTTACTGGTTTCAAGTTGGTGATCTTAGAAATTCTAATTGGAAGATCTCCCTTACAAATATTACCACCATTGGTGCTAATAAAATTTTTTTAAGGACAAAAATAAGCCTAGGTTTCTAAAAGAATAATTTTCCCAGGTACAGGAGGATGGTAGATTTCTATAGGAATATTTTTCCATGTACCAGGGTACCAAGGGTTAGAATTGGCAGTGATTTCTTAAGTGATGTTTTAGCCATTTTTTTCCAACATATATGTTAGATTCTCTTTGAAATTTTTATTGGGTAGAAAATATCCTAACAAGTATTATAACCATTGGTCCATGTTTCGAGATAGTCTCTTCAGTCTCCTGAACTTAATGCCTATATTTCTTTGGAAAAGAATATTTTCAAGAGTGGAACCTAGGTACTCGGAGCAACACAAATGTTGCCAGACCACTTAACGTTATGAGCCATCAACACACTTCCATAACGGTTGCGCAAAAATATGTGTATACCATGGAAGCAATTGTAGGTGTGTGGATTAATTATCCATCTCTACAGCAAAAATCTGCTTTGAAAAGGACTGTTCCTAGAATGAAGACAAAGGTCGAACTTTGACAAATTTTAATTTAATTCTCATATGCAAGTTTCGCATCAGGGCGGAATAAATACAAGTTATCGACGTACGACTTTTGTAAAGCCACATAGCCCAATATGCCTGATGAGCCGCTTAACCAACGGCGAAACGCGTCGCATAATGGTGGGTACGTAGGTTCTTCTCCTGACTTCTCCTTTTCATTGCAAAACTTAGTTCATCAAGCTCGACTCGAAAGAGTATAAATAATCACTTAAAAAAGTGGATTTAAAAAAAATTTTTTTTGAGATATTTTTCAAAAATTCCGCACTTTGATATTATACCGAGAAGATCTCTCCTTTATGTTTATAGTATATTCACCTTATAAAATACTGCTACTAATATAGATGACCTCTTTGGAGCTTGATTTTTATGTCATCACGTTCCATCCATTTATTCTTGAATATTCACATTCACATTCCACGAAAAAAATCACTTGATCGTTATGATGGTGCTTTATGTTCTGCGACTTTATGAGCAAACACAAACCTACAAAAAAGCTCTCAGAGAAAAAATCGCATAAAAAATGCAAAAGCAACAACAACAACACGAATAACGAACTTCAAAAGAAAAATCATCATCATAGAGCTTAAATACTGGTCATGGCCGTGACAATGACAGAACATCACAGACCGACATCACACACACACACATAGCTATCATGACTGAACTGTGTCCCAGTGGTGGTCAGAATGCAAAAAAAGGAACGCTACAACAACTACAACATCGACAATTACAAAACGAACTAACCAAAAAGGTACTGGGAGCCATCATCATCGTAGGACACTCACTGCACTGCCCAGTCGCAAAACAAAATCGGACTAGACTTTATTTGAGTTGAAATGCCTTTGCGATGCGGCGGACAAGGACTACTCACTGCAAGTACGTATGAATGGGTGTGTGTGTGTCTGTGTGTTAGTGAGCGCGTGTGGAATTGCATATGAAAATCACATAAAAATTGTAGCATACATTTGGGGATTTTTGTCCGTTAAATGTTTGACTGCTAGCTTGTGATTGTTAATTTTCATTGCCAGTTATATAGAACAAAAATTTTTTATGGCATACCTTTCTATCTGTCTTTGTTTTTTTTTCTTGTTGGTCATGGTACTCTTGAAGCTATGAGTTTTGTTGTTTTTGCTGGCCTTGTGTTTTAACCATATTTTTTTCTGTTCGGACCATCACAAAACCATAAACTTTTGAGTTGAAAAGTTTTTTTTGGCCTTTTCTTTTATTTGCTCCTCTATATTTTTTTATTCTTGTTGTTGTTGCTGCTGTTATCTATCTGTGCTGTTATTTTATTGAAGAATTTTCCATGGTTTCGTTTTAGAGTTTTGAATTTGTGTGTATGTGTGTGCGAGTGTGTGTGTGTGTTGGTCGTTTTGTCTTTCGTCCATACTAATAGGTCTAGTGGGGTTATAATAATTGCACCAGATTTTTATTGCTCCTTTGCTTTGGTCAGTTTCGGATTTTTTTCTGGGTGAGAGATTTTTTTTTATTTTTTTCAGAAAATGGGTTCGTGGGTGATAAGCACTATGGCCAATACCGTGAGTGGCCGGCCATCCATACTCGCTCTTCTTCGCTTGAAACAAAAAAGAAAGAAAAAAATGTAGTATTGATGATATCCTGCTATCGATTTATGCCCGAAACGAAGAATTATGGCATTGTGACATTAAAACTCGAACCAAATGGGTTGTTTTTTTATTTTTATTTTCGAGTAGGATTTATTTTTATGACCAACTAATTGGACGACTGACTAATTGATGGATATCTAAACAAATGGCTAAATATGCGAAAACGAGAATACAAAATAAAATGAAATGTGGAAAATCTCAATGGTCTCAAATGACAAAAAAATTAAATATAATAAAATATATATAATAAATAAAAATATATAAATAAAAATAATTTAAATAAAATATATTTATTAAAGACTTCTTTTTTGAAAAAAATAATAAGTACTTTTTTTTAATGAAATGCTAAATGCTTGCATTTGTTTAATAACAAAACCAGTAAGGAAAGAAATAAAGTCGGACTGGGCCGACTATATGATACCCTTCACCACTTTTGGTATATTGTACATATGTATCCTTACAATTTTATGTCAATGTTCCCTAGAAGGAACCTACTCATGCCTTTCTGCAACCTATGCTAAATTTAATTTCATTCAGCCCGATTTAGAGTCGTCTGTGTACCACAGGACAAATTTATGGCAAACGATTTATAGCAAAATTGATACACGCTATTCGTTACGCCGCACAGTAAAACATATAATTTCAATCAGACACCCGATCGAAATATATATGGAAGCTCAGGCAGCATCTGCACCAATTTCAACAAAACCCAATAACGTCAATCAAGTCTCAATGTGATACGTAGTGCGAAAGTTCGCGTTAATCGGGCAAACTTTAGAAAATTGGTGCACCATTTATTGAAAATCGAACGAAATATATATGGGAGCGATATGTAAATCTGAACGAATCATCATGAATCTTAGCACACATCATTCTAGGCTTCATTCACTACGCTATGCCAAATTTCGTGCAAATCGAAAGATATGTGTGGACTTTGGTGCACCATTCACATTAAATCGGACGAAAATATATATGGGAGCTATATCTAAATCTGAAGCGATTTTCACGAAACTTAACACACATCATTCTAGACTTCATTCACTACGCTATGCCAAATTTCGTCGAAAAATATTTAGGGGTTTTGGTGTACCATTTACATAAAATCGAACGAAAATATATATGGGAGGTATATTTAAATCTCAACCGATTTTCAGGAAACTTAACACACATCATTCTAGACCCAATTCATTATGCTGTGCTAAATTTCGTGCAAATCGAAAGATATTTAGGGACTTCGGTGCACCATTTACCTTAAATCGGACGAAAATATAAATGGGAGCTATATCTAAATCTGAAGCGATTTTCACGAAACTTGGCACACGTCATTCTAGGCTTAATTTAGTACTCTGGGCGAAATTTCGTGCAAATCGAAAGATATATAGGAACTTTGGTACACTATTTACATTCAATCGGGCGAAAAAATATATAAGAGCTATATCTAAATCGGAACCGATTTGTACGAAACTTAGCACACGTCATTCTAGGCTTAATTCTGTATTCTGTGCCAAATTTCGTGCAAATCGAGAGATATTTAGGGACTTTGGTGCACCAATTACATAACATCGGACGAAAATATATATGGGATCTATATCTAAATCTGAACCGATTTTCACGAAATTTAGCAGACATCATTCTAGGATCAATTCAATATGATATGATAAATTTCGTGCAAATCGAAAGATGCATAGGGCTTTTGGTGCACTATTTACATTAAAGCGGTCGAAAATATATATATGGGAGCTATATCTAAATCTAAACCGATTTTTAGGAAAATTTACACACATCATTCTAGACTTAATTCTGTATGCTGTGCCAAATTTCGTGCTAATCGAAAGATATTTAGCGACTTTGGTGCACCATTTGACTTAAACCGGTCGAAAATATATATGGGAGCTATATCTAAACCTGAACCGATTTTTCCGAAACTCACCACTCATCATTCTAGACTCAATTCAGTACTCTATGCCAAAGTTCGTGTAAATCGAAAGATATATAGTGACTTTGGTACACCATTTACATAAAATCGGACGAAAAAATATATAAGAGCTATATCTAAATATGAAGCGAGTTGCACGACACTAAACACACATCGTTCTAGAATTAAGTCAGTACGCCAAATTTCGTGCAAATCGAAAGATATGTCAACCGATTTTCACGAAACTTAGCACACATCATTCTAGACTTAATTCTGTATGCAGTGCCAAATTTCGTGCTAATCGACAGGTATTTAGGGACTTTGGTGCACCATTTACCTTAAATCGGTCGAAAATATACATGGGAGCTATACTTAAGTCTAAACCGATTTTTCCCAATTTTAAGAGGGTTCGTTCTTGGGCCAAATGATTGAGCTGTGCCAAATTTCATCCAATTTCAATCATAAATGCGATCTGTACTTTTTATACCCTCCACCATAGTATGGAGGGTATATTGATTTTGTAATTCCGTTTGTAACTCACCGAAATATTCATTTCCGACCCTATAAAGTGTATATATTCTTGATCAGGGTAAAATTCTAAAACGATCTAGCAATGTCCGTCTGTCCGTCCGTCTATCCGTCTGTTGTAATCACGCTATCTTCCGAAGGAATTGAGATAGGGCGCTGAAATTTTGCATAGGGTTGTCTTTTGTCTGCAGGCAGGTCAAGTTCGAAGATGGGATATATCGGTCCACGATTAGGCATAGCTCGCATATACCCCTCAATTTTCGGTATTTTGGGGTTCTTGAGCGCGTTTTTCAACCGAAATTTGGTACATTCAAGTTCGAAGATGGGATATATCGGTCCACGATTAGGCATAGCTCGCATATACCCCTCAATTTTCGGTATTTTGGGGTTCTTGAGCGCGTTTTTCAACCGAAATTTGGTACATTGGGTTCCTATCGGGTACCAAATATCTCCACTAAAAGTTATAAATATAAGTCAATTTTTTCTGGTAGCACCCATATAAGGGTACCACCAAATTTCGGTATTTTGGGGTTCTTGAGCGCGTTTTTCAACCGAATCCGCTGAAAATTGGTATATTGGGTTCTTATTGGGTACCAAATATCTCCACTAAAAATTATAAATATAAGTCCATTTTTTCTGGTAGCCCCCATATAAAGGTACCCCCAAATTTCGACATTTTAAGGTTTTTGAGCGCGTTTTTCAACCGAAATCACTGAAATTTGGTATTTTGTAGCCGTATATGGAAACAAATCTCCCTACCAAAAATTATTAATAGTCAAGCCCTTTTTAGGCGTAGCACCCATATAACCCCATCTTTATATTAAGGGGACCCCCCCCATTCTAAAGGGCTTCTCAAACTTTAAACCGATTTTTCTCTTTTGCGAATGGCGGGCACGATAACTCAAAAACGAATAACCCAATCGATTTCAAATTTTTACACGTTTCTCTGTGAGTGTATAGCTATCGTATGAACTAGGATAAAGCCAATCGGTGAAGATCTTCCATATTTTTTAACTTGGTTTTTGGTCAAAATTCGGCGATTTTTCAAAAATATTTTTTCAAAGGTCCGTCATAAAAGTTATAAATGTAAGTCCATTTTTTCTGGTAGCCCCCATATAAAGGTACCCCCAAATTTCGACATTTTAAGGTTTTTGAGCGCGTTTTTCAACCGAAATCACTGAAATTTGGTATTTTGTAGCCGTATATGGAAACAAATCTCCCTACCAAAAATTATTAATAGTCAAGCCCTTTTTAGGCGTAGCACCCATATAACCCCATCTTTATATTAAGGGGACCCCCCATTCTAAAGGGCTTCTCAAACTTTAAACCGATTTTTCTCTTTTGCGAATGGCGGGCACGATAACTCAAAAACGAATAACCCAATCGATTTCAAATTTTTACACGTTTCTCTGTGAGTGTATAGCTATCGTATGAACTAGGATAAAGCCAATCGGTGAAGATCTTCCTTATTTTTTAACTTGGTTTTTGGTCAAAATTCGGCGATTTTTCAAAAATATTTTTTCAAAGGTCCGTCATTTTGTTATTTTAGAGCGAAGTCAATAATCCTAGTTCATACGAGAGCCAGACAAGTACTCTTTCTAACACCGTTGGAATTTTCGGATTCCGATGATCCAGTGAGGAGTTATCATGCCCGCCATAAACAATAAGGACTTTTTATACCCTTCACCACACTGTGGTACAGGGTATTATGTCTTTGTGCATATGTTTGTAACAGGCAAAAGGAAACGAGATAGACACATGGTTCCTTTTGAGAATATGCATAGAATCACTTTCTAAGTCGATTTATGCATGTCCGTCCGTCCGTCCGTCTGTCCGTCTGTCTGTCTGTCTGTCCATGTTAAATTGTAAACAAAGTACAGGTCGCATTTATGATCCGAATTGAATGAAATTTGGCATAGGTCACTTATTCGGCCCAAGGACGAACCCTATTGAAATTGGGAAAAATCGGTTCAGATTTAGATATAGCTCCCATATATATATTTAACCGATTTAATGTAAACGGCCCCTATATATCTTTCGATTTGCACGAAATTTGGTACAGCTTAATCATTTAGGTCTAGAATGATGTCTGCCAAGTTTCGTGAAGATCGGTCCAGATTTAGATATAGCTCCCATATATAGTTTCGTCCGATTTCATGTATATGGTGCCCCAAAGTTCCTATATATCTTTTGATTTGCACGAAATTTGGTATAACGTACTGAATTAAGCCTAGAGTGATGTCTGCCAAGTTTGGAGAAAATCGGTCCAGATTTAGATATAGCTCCCATATATAGTTTCGTCCGATTTCATGTAAAAGGTGCCCCAAAGTCCCTATATATCTTTCGATTTGCGCGAAATTTGGCATAACGTACTGAATTGAGCTTAGAATGATGTCTAACAAGTTTGGAGAAAATCGGTCCAGATTTAGATATAGCTCCCATATATAGTTTCGTCCGATTTCATGTAAATGGTGCCCCAAAGTCCCTATATATCTTTCGATTTGCACGAAATTTGGTACAGCCTAATCATTTAGGTCTAGAATGATGTCTGCCAAGTTTCGGGAAAATCGGTCCAGATTTAGATATAGCTCCCATATATAGTTTCGTCCGATTTCATGTAAATGGTGCCCCAAAGTCCCTATATATCTTTTGATTTGCACTAAATTTGGTATAACGTGCTGAATTAAGCCTTGAGTGATGTATGCCAAGTTTGGAGAAAATCGGTCCAGATTTAGATATAGCTCCCATATATAGTTTCGTCCGATTTCATGTAAATGGTGCCCCAAAGTCCCTATATATCTTTCGATTTGCACGAAATTTGGTACAGCCTAATCATTTAGGTCTAGAATGATGTCTGCCAAGTTTCGTGAAAATCGGTCCAGATTTAGATATAGCTCCCATATATAGTTTCGTCCGATTTCATGTAAATAGTGCCCAAAGTCCCTATATATCTTCTGATTTGCACGAAATTTGGCATAACGTACTGAATTAAGCCTAGAGGGATGTCTGCCAAGTTTGGAGAAAATCGGTCCAGATTTAGATATAGCTCCCATATATAGTTTCGTCCGATTTGATGTAAATGGTCCACCAAAGTCGCTAAATATCTTCCGATTTGCACGAATTTTGGCATAACGTACTGAATTGAGTCTAGAATGATGTCTGCCAAGTTTCGTGAAAATAGGTCCTGATTTAGATATAGCTCCCATATATAGTTTCGTCCGATTTCATGTAAATGGTGCACCAAAGTCCCTATATATCCTTCGATTTGCACGAAATTTGGCATAACGTACTTAATTGAGCCTAGAATGATGTCTGCCAAGTTTCGTGAAAATCGGTCCAGATTTAGATATAGCTCCCTTTTATTATAGATTGATTTTAAGTAATTGACGTACTAAGGAACCAATTGGAATAAAACGTTCTGAAAGTTGTATAACCTAACCTGTGACAAGTTTGTTTGAAATCGCTCAATATTTGGATAGAGCTTCCATATATATTTTCGCCCGATTTCTAGTAAATTGGGCATCAAACTCCTCATGTTAGTCAGATTGACATCAAATTTTGCACAACTTAAAAAATTGAGCATAGAATTACGTAGTTGCGTTTTCTAGAAGTGCAGACATAGCCCAACGGATGACCTATTTATATTTGTTTGAAGTCGATTGACATACTTTATGGATAGATCTAGGTAGATTCACATTTAGATAAATATCACATTTTTTTCATCCAATTTTATGTTATAGTCCTGCTTAATATACCCATAGTGGTGAAGGGTATCATATAGTCGGCCCCGTCCGACTTTACTACTTTCCTTACTGGTTGTATATCTTTGAAAAATATATTTTAAAAACTCCACTCTATGTTAGCGATTTGGTCCATGAAAAAAATATTCTTTATAAAATTCACCCCTCTTTTATTCCTTTAAAAAAATCTTTAAAAAATTTACTACTCTATTGTTCTTTAAAAAAAAACATCTTTAAAAAATCCAAGCCTCTTTTGGTTCTTGAAAAAATGTTTTTTTTTAATTCACGCCCATTTTTGGCACTTGAAAATAATATTATTTAATAAATTCACGCTCTTTTGGTCCATAAAAAATCTTCTTTAAAATCCACGACTCTTTTGGGAGGTTGAAAAAATCTTTAAAAAGTCCACGCCTCCTTTGAAGCTTGAAAAAATATGCTTTAAAAATCCGGGATTATTTTGGCTATTGAAAAAATACTCGTTTAAAATTCAATTTCTTTCATTGAATAAAGTATTCCTTAAAAATAAGAACCCTTGAAGAGATAGGCTTTGAGAAATCCGAGGTTTATAAGAGCCCCTGAAAAAAAAACTGTATAAAATTCTACGCTTATAAGAATCCCTTAAAATGTTTCTTTGAAAAAATATATATTTTTTTAATTCTACTTATATATTTGACTTGTAAAAAGTATATTTTTAAAAACTCCATATTTTATTGGAACAATAAAAATAATTTTAATAAAATCCACATCGTCCATTCTTTTATAAGCCCATAAAAAATAATCTCTAATCCCTAAGCCTTTTTATTTCCTTACGAAATTGTTTATATTTTGTAATCCACACCTTTTTTTAATTCCTTTAATTTTCTAATTCATTTAAATTTTCTATTTTAAAATTAAAAAAAAATCGATTTTTTCCTCTATTTAAATTTTTTATGTTCTCCATTTACAAGTTACAGACACATACCCGTACATATATATTAAATTGTAATTAACTTGTCATAAATCTCACACATACTTTTAGCACGTTCATTAATGTTTTAACAAATGTCTGATTTTGTGTCCAACTGTCTGGTAATGTCTGGCACTTTCAATGCTCTCTCACCGGCCAACACACAAAAGCAAACTCAAACACAGATACACATACATATATAATGAAATGGCAATTTGTTGGGAGTTCCTAAATTATGCTGACTGGAAAAAAATATGGCAGAAATATGTACACACTGACATCAAATACAATTTTGGAATCGAAGGGAGGGGTGGTGTGATAAGTGGTAGGAAATTTTAATCTATTTTTATTTATAAAGGGCAACCTTCTTTAACTCACAAATCTATCTGCGAAAATCTATATTTATTAAATAAAGTATTTTTTTTAATATGAAAATTTTCCATTCCACCCTCGTACCCATGTGGGTTACATGGGTACAAAAAACGCTCCTATAATTCGTTAGACTAACAGGCCAACTGACTGCCTAGTAATTTAATAATGTTTTTCAGCCTATAGTAGTGACTGACTGACCAGCATGGCAAAATGAATCGGCATATTTTTAAATATTTGCAGTTGCATAGAAAACCCGCCAACACCTCATACCACCCTGCTGAAAAAATAAGTGCTAGGGATCCCATCGCAGTCATCATCATTATTTTCATTATTCACATCACCATATAGAATTACAACTACCATGACATCATTAAAAATTCACTGGAAATGTCATTTAGTTGGGCGAGGATTTTTTTCCGTTTGAAAATTTCAAAAATTTAGGAGTAGCAGCTGCTGGACTATGATTTTGTTAAACTAATTTCCAAATATAAACAATATTTCAGTTTTTGGCGAACAATAAACGCGACAGGCAATGAAAATAATTGTGGTGTCATAATGGACTTTTATGTTTTTTTTGGTATGGACATTTTTTTTTAAAAAGCAGGATGTGGACATACTGTTCGAAGGGTGTGGGTGAATATGTGTGGTTTTTTTAGGAATGCATTTGTCGTACTAAATGTAATTGTTGCAAAATTTATGAAATGCAAGAATGATGGATTTTTATACCCTACACAACTATGTTGTCAGGGTATTATAGCTTTGTGCAGCCCCACAAGTTTGTAACTCCGCGAAATATTGGTCCTAGACCCACCTTCAAGTATAGCGATCGTCATATCTCGACTAGCTGAGCCGATCTAGACATGTGTATCCGTCCGTCCGCCCATTATGATGTGTAAACACGATACAGGCCACAGTTATGGACCAATCTTTACGAAATTTTCCATGTAGGATGGGTTCTGGCCAATGAAGAACCCTATTGTTTTTGATAAAGATCGGTTAATATTTAGGGGATGAAATGGACCAAATACTTAATTTTTGTGCGTTTTTCTAGTCGCTCCAGAGGCCGCAATTATGGCCCGAACATCACAACACAACTCACGGTGAAGGGAATCTGGACAAGTAATTACATGGGCTGTACTGAATATTAGTAATATTCGGAATATATGTCAGTGTAAGGAAGAGGTGCTGTTGACCTCTAATCGGGCAAGCGGATGCAAATATCACGAGAAATTGCCCAGGCTCGGAATAAACATCCCCAGAATGTTAGAGATCCGTGGCAGTTGTGTGGGGTATCGTAATGGCGGCCTCGTCCGACTATACTGCTCCGCTCACTTGTTTTAAATAATATGGTTTGGGGGGCATGGACATTTTAAAAATATTTTTTAAGGATATAAACAAGGCTTGAATTTTTAAAAATATTTTTTCCAGGACCTAAACTGTCGTCGATTTTTTAAAGAACTTTGGCAAGGACCTAAAAATACGTGGATTTTTTAAAAAACAGTTTTCAAGGCGGGGATTTTTTACAGAATACTTTTTCAAGGACCAAAAGAGGCGTGGATATATTAAATAATATTTCTTCCAGGTCTTGAAAGAGGCATGGATATATTAAAGAATATTTTTTCAGGTCAGGTTGGATTTTTATACCTTTCACCCTTATGTCTTTGTGCATATGTTTGTAACAGGCAAAAGGAAACGAGATAAACACATGGTTCCTTTTGAGAATATGCATAGAATAACTTTCTAAGTCGATTTATGCATGTCCGTCCGTCCGTCTGTCTGTCCATGTTAAATTGTAAATAAAGTACAGGTTGCATTTATGATTTGAAATTTGCCACAGCTCATTTATTTGGCCCAAGGACGAACCCCATTGAAATTGGGAAAAACCGGTTCAGATTTAGATATAGTTCCCATATATAGTTTCGTCCGATTTAAGTTAAATGGTGCACACATGCCCCTAAATATATTTCGATTTGCACGAAATTCGGCACAGCGTAATGAATTAAGCCTAGAATGATGTGTGCTAAGTTTCGTGAAAAGCGGTTCAGATTTAGATATAGCTCCCATATATATATATATATATATTTTCGTCCGATTTAATGTAAATGGTGCACCAAAGACAATATATATTTGTCGATATGCACACAATTTGGCATAGCGAACTGAATTGGTTCTAGAATAATGTGTGCTAAGTTTTATGAAAATCGGTCCAGATTTAGATATAGCTCCCATATATATTTTCGTCCGATTTAAGACAAATTATACAATAACGTCCCTATATATTCTTCGATTTGCACGAAATTTACCATAGCGTTCTGAATTAAGTCTAGAATTATGTGTGTTAGGTTTCGTAAGAATCGGTTCAGATTTAGATATAGCTCCTATATATATTTTCGTCAGATTTTAGGTAAATAGTGCAGCAATGTCCGTATATATTCCTCTATTTGCACGAAATTTGGCATAGCATACTAAATTAAATATAGAATGATTAGTGCTAAGTTTCCTGAAAATCGGTTCAGATTTAGATATAGCTCCCATATATATTTTCGTCCGATTTAAGACAAAATGTGCACCAAAGTCCCTTTGTACCCTTCGATTTGCACGAATTTTGGCATAGCGCACTGAACGAAGTCTAGAATGGTTTTTGTGAAGTTTCGTGAAAATCGGTTCAGATTTAGATAAGGCTTCCATATACTTTCGTCCGACTTTAGGTAAATAGTGCATCAAAGTCCGTATATATCCCTTGTTAGTTTGGGAAAAATCGATTCAAATTTCAATATGACCCTACATATACATGTATATTCTTCCGATTTTATCTAAATGGTGCACCAAACTCCTAATATTTGTCCGATTAACACGAACTTTTGCACAACGTATCAAATTGAGACTTTAATGACGTCATAGCTTTCATATGTATTTCGTAATGGGTGTCTGATTGAAATTAAATTTTTAACAGTGCGGCGTACCGCATAGGGTGTATCAATTTTTCCATAAATCCTTTTCCATAAATTTGTCCTATGGTACGCAGACGTCTCTAAATCTGTACGAATAAAATTAAATTTTTCAGAGGTTGCAGAAAGGCAAGAGTATGTCCCTTCGAGGAAACATTGACATGCAATTGTAAGGATATATATGAACAATATACCTGAAGTGGTGAAAGGTATCATATAGTCGGCCCAGCCTGACTTTACTACTTTCCTTACTGGTTTTTTTTCTTAACTACCCCTAAAAGTATGCTCTGCTTATTTGTATCTATTTTCTTTAATGCATGACAATTAAATGTTCTAACCTCTAAAACATTTAAAATTCGTCGTAATGAATCCGCTGTCATTCATTCATTTGCACTGAATTGGAAAATATAAATTTCTGTTGCAAATTTTGTTTTGTTGTTGGAAGATAGCATACATCCACCCGACCCCATCCCTCACGAAAATCTGTGGTTCTCCCCACAAGTTTTACATCATTTTTACAAACAGTTCAATGTCACATTAGTTTGAATGATGTCCCTTACATGGAAATGATATCGGCGTCTCCGACTCCATAGCCGTCATCATCATCATCATCTACGTTGTCATTAGACCTTGTCGGAGTAGATCATTTGGCAATCGAGCAATTCACATGCTTATGAATGCGAATCATTTTGAAATTGTCATATGTGGTTTAAATGATGGCGAGGATGAATGGGTGGGGGTTGGTTGGCGGATGATGGGGGGTTGGTTGGATAATAATGGGGTATGCACTTCGGCTAGGGTATAAAATAAACAAAATTCATATATACTTATTTATACTCTACTCCTCGCTTGCTGTCTTTTCTCATTTTCATTTAAAAGCTTTGTAACGCATCGCTGATATTTAGCATTTTCGTTTGTTGGTTTTGTTGTTGTTGCTTTTGTTTTTAGTTGGTGGTTTGGTGGCAAAGACAGTGAGTGTGCTATGCATGAATGTCCTTTTTTATTTATATTTATTTTCTAATGTTCGTTGTTTGTAATGCCAACTGGAAGGAAGGGAAGATGAATCGCATTTTGTCGCTATGCAAAAAAATAAAATAACAACAACAAAACAAATAAGAAGAAAAATTACGACAACAACAACAGCAAAAGCTTTGCCGAGTGTTTGTCATAAACGTTTTCACACATGAGTTGTTTAAAAAATTATGAGGGTCGTTTAAGTTTCAGTGTTCGGTGTATGGGTGTGTGTGTATGTATGCATGTGTTTGTGTGTGTGTTTGTCTCTCTATTTGTCTTGTTGTGTTCTACATACTTTCACTTTTTCACGTATCCTTGTTTTATGTTCACCCGCATATTTCATAAGGACATCTTATGTTTATTTTCAATTCATTTTTTGTGAGAGAAAGCGACAAAAAATCAAAGAATATTTTTCAAGGGCCAACTGAGGCGTGGATTTATTAAAGAATATTTTTCAAGGGCCCAACTGAGGCGTGGATTTATTAAAGAATATTTTTCAAGGGCCAACTGAGGCGTGGATTTATTAAAGAATATTTTTCAAGGGCCAACTGAGGCGTGGATTTATTAAAGAATATTTTTCAAGGGCCAACTGAGGCGTGGATTTATTAAAGAATATTTTTCAAGGGCCAACTGAGGCGTGGATTTATTAAAGAATATTTTTCTGAGGTGTGGATTTATTAAAGAATATTTTTCAAGGGCCAACTGAGGTGTGGATTTATTAAAGAATATTTTTCAAGGGCCAACTGAGGCGTGGATTTATTAATGAATATTTTTCAAGGGCCAACTGAGGCGTGGATTTATTAAAGAATATTTTTCAAGGGCCAACTGAGGCGTGGATTTATTAAAGAATATTTTTCAAGGGCCAACTGAGGCGTGGATTTATTAAAGAATATTTTTCAAGGGCCAACTGAGGCGTGGATTTATTAAAGAATATTTTTCAAGGGCCAACTGAGGCGTGGATTTATTAAAGAATATTTTTCAAGGGCCAACTGAGGCGTGGATTTATTAAAGAATATTTTTCAAGGGCCAACTGAGGCGTGGATTTATTAAAGAATATTTTTCAAGGGCCAACTGAGGCGTGGATTTATTAAAGAATATTTTTCAAGGGCCAACTATTAAAGAATATTTTTCAAGGGCCAACTGAGGCGTGGATTTATTAAAGAATATTTTTCAAGGGCCAACTGAGGCGTGGATTTATTAAAGAATATTTTTCAAGGGCCAACTGAGATATTTTTCAAGGGCCAACTGAGGCGTGGATTTATTAAAGAATATTTTTCAAGGGCCAACTGAGGCGTGGATTTATTAAAGAATATTTTTCAAGGGCCAACTGAGGCGTGGATTTATTAAAGAATATTTTTCAAGGGCCAACTGAGGCGTGGATTTATTAAAGAATATTTTTCAAGGGCCAACTGAGGCGTGGATTTATTAAATGAATATTTTTAAGGGCCAACTGAGGCGTGGATTTATTAAAGAATATTTTTCAAGGGCCAACTGAGGCGTGGATTTATTAAAGAATATTTTTCAAGGGCCAACTGAGGCGTGGATTTATTAAAGAATATTTTTCAAGGGCCAAAAGAGGCGTGGATTTATTAAAGAATATTTTTCAAGGGCCAACTGAGGCGTGGATTTATTAAAGAAACATTTTTCAAGGGCCAACTGACATGGATTAATTGACTTTTTTCGCGGCAGCAAACAACATGTTATTAAAGAATATTTTTCAAGGGCCAACTGAGGCGTGGATTTATTAAAGAATATTTTTCAAGGGCCAACTGAGGCGTGGATTGATTAAAGAATATTTTTCAAGGGCCAACTGAGGCGTGGATTTATTAAAGAATATTTTTCAAGGGCCAACTGAGGCGTGGATTTATTAAAGAATATTTTTCAAGGGCCAACTGAGGCGTGGATTTATTAAAGAATATTTTTCAAGGGCCAACTGAGGCGTGGATTTATTAAAGAATATTTTTCAAGGGCCAACTGAGGCGTGGATTTATTAAAGAATATTTTTCAAGGGCCAACTGAGGCGTGGATTTATTAAAGAATATTTTTCAAGGGCCAACTGAGGCGTGGATTTATTAAAGAATATTTTTCAAGGGCCAACTGAGGCGTGGATTTATTAAAGAATATTTTTCAAGGGCCAACTGAGGCGTGGATTTATTAAAGAATATTTTTCAAGGGCCAACTGAGGCGTGGATTTATTAAAGAATATTTTTCAAGGGCCAACTGAGGCGTATTTTTCAAAAAAAGATTGGATTTATTAAAGAATATTTTTCAAAGGCCAACTGAGGCGTGGATTTATTAAAGAATATTTTTCAATGGCCAACTGAGGCGTGGATTTATTAAAAAATATTTTTCAAGGGCCAACTGAGGCGTGGATTTATTAAAGAATATTTTTCAAGGGCCAACTGAGGCGTGGATTTATTAAAGAATATTTTTCAAGGGCCAACTGAGGCGTGGATTTATTAAAGAATATTTTTCAAGGGCCAACTGAGGCGTGGATTTATTAAAGAATATTTTTCAAGGGCCAACTGAGGCGTGGATTTATTAAAGAATATTTTTCAAGGGCCAACTGAGGCGTGGATTTATTAAAGAATATTTTTCAAGGGCCAACTGAGGCGTGGATTTATTAAAGAATATTTTTCAAGGGCCAACTGAGGCGTGGATTTATTAAAGAATATTTTTCAAGGGCCAACTGAGGCGTGGATTTTTTTCTTTAAAGAATATTTTTCAAGGGCCAACTGAGTCGTGGATTTATTAAAGAATATTTTTCAAGGGCCAACTGAGGCGTGGATTTATTAAAGAATATTTTTCAAGGGCCAACTGAGGCGTGGATTTATTAAAGAATATTTTTCAAGGGCCAACTGAGGCGTGGATTTATTAAAGAATATTTTTCAAGGGCCAACTGAGGCGTGGATTTATTAAAGAATATTTTTCAAGGGCCAACTGAGGCGTGGATTTATTAAAGAATATTTTTCAAGGGCCAACTGAGGCGTGGATTTATTAAAGAATATTTTTCAAGGGCCAACTGAGGCGTGGATTTATTACCGAATATTTTTCAAGGGCAAGGTGATGGATTTATTAAAGAATATTTTTCAAGGGCCAACTGAGGCGTGGATTTATTAAAGAATATTTTTCAAGGGCCAACTGAGGCGTGGATTTATTAAAGAATATTTTTCAAGGGCCAACTGAGGCGTGGATTTATTAAAGAATATTTTTCAAGAGCCAACTGAGGCGTGGATTTATTAAAGAATATTTTTCAAGGGCCAACTGAGGCGTGGATTTATTAAAGAATATTTTTCAAGGGCCAACTGAGGCGTGGATTTATTAAAGAATATTTTTCAAGGGCCAACTGAGGCGTGGATTTATTAAAGAATATTTATATAGGGCCAACTGAGGCGTGGATTTATTAAAGAATATTTTTGAAGGGCCAACTGAGGATGGATTTATTAAAGAATATTTTTCAAGGGCCAACTGAGGCGTGGATTTATTAAAGAATATTTTTCAAGGGCCAACTGAGGCGTGGATTTATTAAAGAATATTTTTCAAGGGCCAACTGAGCGCAAGTAGATGAGGCAGCTCTTGGATTATTAAAGAATATTTTTCAAGGGCCAACTGAGGCGTGGATTTATTAAAGAATATTTTTCAAGGGCCAACTGAGGCGTGGATTTATTAAAGAATATTTTTCAAGGGCCAACTGAGGCGTGGATTTATTAAAGAATATTTTTCAAGGGCCAACGTGAGGCGTGGATTTATTAAAGAATATTTTTCAAGGGCCAACTGAGGCGTGGATTTATTAAAGAATATTTTTCAAGGGCCAACTGAGGCGTGGATTTATTAAAGAATATTTTTCAAGGGCCAACTGAGGCGTGGATTTATTAAAGAATATTTTTCAAGGGCCAACTGAGGCGTGGATTTATTAAAGAATATTTTTCAAGGGCCAACTGAGGCGTGGATTTATTAAAGAATATTTTTTCAAGGGCCAACTGAGGCCTGGATTTATTAATTTTTCGTGTAAATTGTTGTCTTGCAAATTGCCTGGCATGAAGATCTGACGGTTGGTGTTGACTGTCATTTCCAAACTAAATTATATGCAGCGAAAAGAAGAAGAAGAAAAAAAATAACAAAACCTGGCAATGGTTTGTTGTTCCTTACAACGTAGGATATTTATCGAAACGAAGTGGAGAGGTAGAATGCAGTTTTGCTCCTTGCCAGTTTCGTTTGGCATTCGGAATTCCTATTGTTTCTCTTGGCCCTAGAAAACAACTGGTGTATTTTCTTCGGTTCGTTATTTTTTCCAATTGCTGGCTGGCTGGTTGGCTCCTGTCGTTGATTTCGTCGTCTCACTTCATTTTCAAACATTTCTATGCTCATATTAGAGTTTGCAAACATTTGCAAAAGGTTTTGGAATACAACAAAAACAAAAAATAAAATATAAACGAAGAAAAAGATGAAATAAAATAAAATAATTTGAAAAAAAAACGAAATCTACGAGGTTTGGTTGTAGAAGTATTGAGAGGATTTTTAGAGCCATGACAAAATTCACCCTTCCAATCATAACTTCAATAAAGCGAGAGGTTCTTACAAGAGGACCATTTTTGACCCTAACCTGCAAACTACATTAGTAATTGTCTCTACAACCTCTACACTGATAAAGTTCGATTCGAACTTCCTATGAAAATAATGTATGTAAAATAATAATATTTTGGAAAATAATATTGAACAGCCTCCTCCAAAAACTTCCCAACTTACCATCCTTTTAAAAAAAATCCTTCTCCCTTATAAAAAAATAAATAAAAAAAAACTGAAAGATGTGAAAAAATGCCAACAATATTAAATGCCATACACAATTTCTGCTGCATACACAATAATGTACAGATGCTGCCGTTGCATTTTTATGATGTGTCAGTAATAAACTCTTTGAAGAAAATGTTGCAAAGATCCTTGTGAATGTGGCAAGAACAAAAAATCGAGGAGAAAAAAATATATACACAGGATTTGTAGTAGCAACAAAAAAACCTGAATTCCTTACGTCATTTTTTTGGCTGACTTGCCTCCTTTGTAGTTGAAAATTCGTTTGAGAGGCAACAAATGCAAGCAAATGGTGTACAAAACGTTTAACAGACCTTAAATACAATTTTTGAAATAATAATTTTAAAAAATATGTATGTATATTTGAGGCTAAGAATAAGGTAGTAACACAGAGGCTCGCTCCAACGAACGTTATTACAGAGATGTGGATTTTTAGCTGGGCAATTTAAGAGATGTAACGCGTCGTGTAGTCCTAGTCCACATGCAGGACATGTGTTAGTTATCGAGCCGTCAATTCTTGCCCAATATGAATTGAGGCGGTTGCACCATCCTGATCTTAGTTGAGCTAAGACTACTCGTGTTTGCCTTAGCAGCTGCTTCTCCTCTGCTGCGATGGTCTCCAATAATGGTATTCACGCGATATTGCTCTACTGCCTGAGCGACTGCGTCCGTATGAATACCATTCAGACCTGCTTGATAGGCTTCTTGATCTAGGAGTTCACGCTTGTACCTTTGGACCTCTCTCTCTAGATCATGAAGATCTTTCCTGACGTGCCTGGGCGGGGGAGTCCTGTCCATAAGGCTATGGCAGGGATGTTTCCGACGATAACACCCAAACAAGTACTGCAACGACAACATATAATTGTGACGATGAAAAAGGCTGTCGAACGTTACTCCCAGTATCTTGGCGTAGTTGGTGGTCGGAATCAATTCTCCATCGACCATTGTGTTCAGTGGGAGCTTCATTTCAGCCGTCCATGTGGTGAACTGTGTGGCTTTTGATTTGGTGGCGGATATTTTCATATTCCTCAGATGGAAGAAATTAACAAGATCGGCTATGTAGACGTTTAGCTTCTCACATATATCATCAATAATAGGACCCGACGCCATGATCGTACAATCATCCGCATACATTACGATCTCTATGCCGTACGGTGGTTGTGGAATATTAGAAAGGTAGAGGTTAAACAAATTACAAAATTAAAATTTTGGGTTTTGGCCAAAGAAGACCCCTATTGTTTTTCGTGATTGGTTAATATGGCAAATGGACACAGACTTTTGTGCGAAAACGAACAGATGTTCTAGTCGCTCTAGAGGACATTATTATATGCAGAACATCACATATTTTACGCGGTGATGGTAATCTGACCAAATGCTTAGAATGGGTGTGGGGAATAGATGACGATCGGTCAATATTCCAAGGGTCAAATCAACCAAAACCTACAGTTATCATATCTTTATCTTATCTTTGTACGAAAACGAATATCATATATTTTACGCGGTGATGGTAATCTGACCAAATGCTTAGAATCGTTGTGTAGATAATGATCGGTCAATATTCCAAGGGTCAAATCAATAAAAACCTAAAGTTATCAAATCTTTATTTTATGGCGTAATTATCGGGAAAACACGATTTGGAAAATATGTCAGGTTTAGAAAGAGGAGCTGTTAACCTATAATTGGTTGTTAGTTAGATTTTCATGGTAGTTGTTTAGTGTTTCGTATGGTTGGCCCAGTCCGAATATACTGGTCCGCTCACTGGTTCTAAAATAATGTTTTCTAGCGACAAATCAAAAGATTTCCAGGGACTTTAGTGGACTATTTACCTTAAATCGGGCGAAACTATATATGGGAGCTATATCTAAATCTGAACCGATTTTCACGAAACTTTGCACACATCATTCTAGACTTAATTAATTTCGCTATGCCAAATTTCGTGCAAATTGGAAGATATATAGTGTCTTTGGTACAACATTTACCTTAAATTGGACGAAGATATATATGGGAGCTGTATCTAAATCTGAACCGATTTTAAGGAAACTTAACACACGCCATTCTAGGCCTAATTCGTTACGCTGTGCCAAATTTCGTACAAATCGAGTGATATATAGGGTCTTTGGTGCACCATTTAAATTAAATCGGACCAAAATATATATGGGAGCTATATCTAAATCTGAACCGATTTCTCCCAATTTCAATAGGGTTCGTCTTTAGGCAAAATGAGCGACCTATGCTGAATTTTATCCAATTCGGATCATAAATGCGACCTGTACTTTGTTGACAATTTAACCTGGACCTAGAAGAGCGGACATGCATAAATCGTCTTAAAAAATGATTCTATGCATATTTTCAAAAGGAACCATGTGTCTATCTCGTTTCCTTTTGCCTGTTACAAACATATGCACATAGACATAATACCCTGTACCACAGTGTGGTGAAGGATATAAAAATGCCGCACTTATAAGGACATCAAAAATATATATTTTTTGAAATGACACATAAGAGACCTCGGGAAAATATTCCATAAAAATGCTAAATAAAAGTCCCATCTGAAACGATATTCCCTGAAAATGTCACGTTTCACAGAGCCTTAGAAAATCGATTCCTTCAAAATGACACGCTTATAAGAGACGGACAAAAAAAAAAGTATTCCCTGAAAATACTACGACTACCTGACTATCAGAAAAATATTCCTCGAAAATGCAACACTTGTGATAGAATCCACGGAGCCTAACATCTCAGAGTCTCTGAAAAAATATTTCTCTAAAGTACAGAGAGAAAAATATTCTCTAAGAATGTTGTTCTTATAAGAGAGGCTTATAAAAACCCTCTAAAATAAATCTCTTGAAAACTCCAAGCTTATAAGAGCCTTTTATAAAAATTCCTTTAAAATATCACGCTCAGAAGACTATCAAATGTTTCTAATTCCAGCTGGAGAAATATTCTGTGGAAAATATGCGCATTTAAGAGACCCTAAAGCAATTCACTTTTATATGAGGCCTTTAGAAAAAAATTAAGTTATAAAATCCACGGTTATAAGAGTTATAGAAATTAATTAATTTTCAAGATACACACACCTATGATGGTCCTAGAAAACATGTTGCTAAAAACGTATCTATTAGAAACCCCTGGAACTGAAAACAAATTATGAATCACCCCACTAGATTTGCGTCCCAAAAAAAATATTTTTGAAAAACCACACGTTATTGCAGAGTCCTTGAAAAAAGTTTATAAAAATATCTTTTAAAAAATCGGGCTTGTAAGACCCCCCAGAAATTATTTGTATATAATATCTTCACTTATATACAAATTATTCTTTTAAAAATCTCATTCTACGAAATGAAAATCGTTCTAATTTTCTGCAACGAATTTCTTTGTAATCTGCTGCCTTAATATTATGTTTATCATAATGAAATTTGACATTCTAATACCTTATATAAATATTGGGATCTTAGTATTTGAATATTTATGCGTTAGGCGGAGTGGAGGTGATATCCTTCTCTAAACACTCTAATCTATAAATCCACAAATTGAAGAATATCTCTCGACGAGACAAATAGACACCGTTGGTATTAGACGCACAATTTACATATGTCTTAGGCATTTCACTTTTGCTATATTTTAATTTATATGACATATATACAAATACAATCGATAGCATATTCATAGACAATATGTAAGGCACATATTTCATCTATGAGTGTTTGTATTAATATATCTGTCTGTGTGTGTGCTCAAAATAACGAATTTACAACATCATTTACAGATGACGTTCAGTTTTATATATTTTGATTATATTACGATGTATTTTTTAAGGAGGAATGATGAAAATTGAGAAAGAAAATCGAGAGAGGTTTACAGTGGATCGGGGACAAGGTCTGCGAACGAAAAACAATATTATTTTAGTCATAGGAATTTCTAAACATCTGATATGGGGTGGGATATGGGATACGAAAGCTATGTCGAAATATGAAAGTATACTGAAAATGATCTGCGAGTAGAGATCAAAATGTCAAACTATAATTACTTCTGTAGGGAAAATGTTTTTAGGACCTTCTAACTGGTGCTGTTTTATATGCGTGTATCCTGAAATGTTAAACTCCAGTCATCTTGATGGGGCTTAAACCCTTCAAATATCTAAAATGGCGTGGAAACTGTATATCGAGTCTTTCGTCTTTTGAATACTAAATGCTAAATTACAGCCTCTAATTAAATTACTAAATTAAATTACAGCCTCTTTTTTAAAAAATAGAATTCGAAACCTAAATTTTGTGTTTATTACTCACTCTGATTTCTTAAATTCAAAAATTTCCAAACTTATCCTAATATCAAAATATCGCATCGCATTCCTTCATGATTTGTATTTATTACTAGACATTTTGTAGCCTTGCGATTTTTATACCCTTCACCACACTGTGGTACAGGGTATTATGTCTTTGTGCACATGTTTGTAACAGCAAAAGGAAACGAGATAGACACATGGTTCCTTTTGAGAATATGCATAGAATCACTTTCTAAGTCGATTTATGCATGTCCGCCCGTCCGTCTGTCTGTCTGTCTGTGCATGTTAAATTGTAAACAAAGTACAGGTCGCATCTATGATCCGAATTGGATGAAATTTGGCATAGGTCACTTATTCGGCCCAAGGACGAACCCTATTGAAATTGGGAAAAATCGGTTCAGATTTAGATATAGCTCCCATGTATATATATTTAACCGATTTAATGTAAACAGTCCCTATATATCTTTCGATATGCACGAAATTTGGTACAGCTGAATCATTTAGGTCAAGAATTATGTCTGCCAAGTTTCGTGAAAATCGGTCCAGATTTAGATATAGCTTTCATATATAGTTTCGTCCGATTTAAGGTAAATGGTGCACCAAAGTCCCTATATATCTTTCGATTTGCACGAAATTTGGCATAACGTACTGAATTAAGCCTAGAGAGATGTCTGCCAAGTTTCGAGAAAATCGGTCCAGATTTCTATATAGCTCCCATATATAGTTTCGTCCGATTTCATGTAAATGGTGCCCCAAAGTCCCAATATATCTTTCGATTTGCAAGAAATTTGGCATAACGTACTGAATTAAGCCTAGAGTGATGTCTGCCAATTTTCGAGAAAATCGGTCTAGATTTAGATATAGCTCCCATATATAGTTTCGTCCGATTTCATGTAAATGGTGCACCAATGTCCCTATATATCTTTCGATTTGCACGAAATTTGGCATAGAGTACTGAATTAGGTGAAGAATGATGTGTGCTAAGTTTCGAGAAAATCGGTTCAGATTTGGATATAGCTCCCATATATAGTTTCGTCCGTTTTAAGGTAAATGGTGCACCAAAGTCCCTATATATCATTCGATTTGCATGAAATTTGGCATAGAGTACTGAATTAGGTGAAGAATGATGTGTGACAAGTTTCGTGAAAATCGGTTCAGATTTATATATAGCTCACACATATAGTTTCGTCCGATTTAAGGTAAATGGTGCACCAAAGTCCCTCTATAGCTTTCGATTTGCATGAAATTTGACATAGAGTACTGAATTAGGTGAAGAATGATGTGTGCCAAGTTTCGAGAAAATCGGTTCAGATTTGGATATATCTCCCATATATAGTTTCGTCCGATTTAAGGTAAATGGTGCACCAAAGTCCCTATATATCTTTGGACTTGCACGATATTTGGCATAAAGTACTGAATTAGGTCAATAATGACGTGTGCCAAGTTTCGAGAAAATCGGGTCAGGTTTATATATAGCTCCCATATATTTTCGTCCGATTTAAATTAAATGCGTCTCAAAAGTCCCTATATATCCTTCGATTTGCACGAAATTTGGCATAGAACACTGAATTGGGTCCAGAATGATGTGTGCTAAGTTTCGTGAAAATCGGTTCTGATTTAGATATAACTCCAATATATATTTTCGACTGATTTAATGTAAATTGTGCCCTGAAGAACCAAAGATTGGCCGACCCGCACACAATTTTGTGCAATGAGCTGAAGTTACTATAACCTTTTGTGTGTCAAGTTTACATATAGCTCCTATATATACTTTCGTCCGATTTTAAGTAAATGGTGTACTAAAGACCCATAGCTAGGCCGATTGGCAAAACTTTATGAAATTAGTATACATTAATCTCGGGAGTTTCCTTGAAATCGGTTCATATTTAGATATAGAATCTATTTAAAAAATATGGAATAGATTGCAGAATGGCATGTGTAAGGATTGATGTTAGTCAGTTTACTTATAGATAAAGATCGCATTTCAATTGCATGTCATTGTTCCTTCGAAAAGACGACATCTGTAAAGATACATATGAAGAATATCCCCAAAGTGGTGAAGGGTATCATATAGTCGGCCCAGTCCGACTTTACTACTTTCCTTACTGTTTTTTGTTTGTTCTTGAAGGTATTTGTATATTTATATCCACTTATTGAAAAATAAAATTCGTGGCCTATATTTATGTTTATTACCCACTCTGATTTCTTAAATTCCAAAATTTTATTTTCATTTAATTTTCTTTTCTCCAAAATTTATTCTAATATCAAAATATCGCATCGTATTCCTTGATGATTTGTATTTATTACAAGACACTTTGTATCCTTCAATCGGCGCATATTGTCAACGCCCTTTTTTAAACGCGATACTCACATTCGAATCGCTGTGCGCTGTCCTTGAGACATGATAGGCTTGAGTTACAAAATAACAAAATAATAAAAAAACAATAAAAATAACAACAACTATGACAAAAGTCAAGATAATTTTGTGTCAATATTAGTTGTCAAAGGATTCACATTTTATTTGATGTTTTTTTGTTATTGAAATTTCTAGACCGAAATAAAACGACTAAATAGATGGGTGCATTTACGAGAAATGTTCGTAAATTCAGAGTTTATTTTTGAAATTTTATTAAAACATGCAAATAAAATGCAAGAATTCAAAATTTGTATTTGTAGAATATTGAGGTAAGGCAAAAAATCCCCAACTTAGAAATTATTTAAAAATTCTCTTAATTGAATGCATTCCGTCGACATTGCAAACTAAATGAAAATATTATAAAATAGATCGTTCAGAATGTGTAGCTGTGGGTTCAGTTTAAATATTAATTTGTTAGTAGCCCTCGTTTCGTTTCAACTCCTCGATTCTAGGTTTATTTGACACCAACACCGCATATTTCAACCGCAGCTACTATAATTTGCCATTTCGAGTTTTCAGACGGTAGTACGAGGGATAGCATATATTTTCTGGTATAATACTGAAAATTCTCCAGCATGATTTAAACACTGCCATCAAATCAATTGCCGAATAAGAAATCTCTAAAAGAAATGTCTTGAAAGTCTTCTGGAGACAAAAATCGTTGACTACACATTTTTTATACCCTCATCCTTATGGCTGATGAGGGCATATACACTTTGCTACGCCAAAAATATTTTAGACAGTTAGGAATCGTTTTCCCTTCCTCCGTCTCTCTGGCTGGTGCACACTATAACTCTCGACGCGAGTATTCGATTCCATTCAAACATTGCCGATCGAAATATTTCTTCCAAACTTAGATATAGTTCGAAAATGGACGATATCGGTCCACACTTTGAAAATTAGTCTTATAATATAAACTTCGCAAGATCTTGGAAGACGGGATTTCTGAATCCACTCAAAATTGTTTTTGTTAATCCAATAACAAGGGAATGGAATATCTGGTTAAATCTTAACATTGCATATCATAAAATTTGTATATTACTTAGATACAGTTCAAAGATGAAACCCGTCGGTCCACTCCTTCCACAAAATGTCAAAATTTTGAACATTTTTAATTTGAAGCAAATTAAATAATTATATTATACTTTACTAAACCTACATTAAACCCGAAGGCCAATCTCTTCTAGTATCTCCACACAGATGAAAGAGCTTGCGTCCTTTTGCACGTGAATGCACCAAATGCCTATAGGTTTTCGATTAACACGATATTTATCAGAGGCTTTCAAATATGTCTATAATGACGTTTGCAGATTTATAGTCAAATCGGCTCGTGGGCGAGTCTCAATGTGGTGGATAGGTGGACTTTGGATTATCTTATTAATCTAAAAACACATCACCAGTGCAGTCTCCCCGCGATTGGGAGCAAACATTTCGTAAAGAGAGTACGTGATTACCAACTTTGCGGTCTTACCCCAAGGTGCTGTAAACACCAGTTAACACAAAGCGTCAGCCATCGCCCCCACACCAAAATGCAGGTACCAATCGATCACACGAATTTGTACGTGATCACCTCTTTGGTTGAAAAGCGGGGCCCATCCAAAACTCATTTCTTTCTATGGGTCAGGCAACACTACATCGAGTCGAACCTCTACACGCGAAGGGCCAAAACTAACTGCCGAGCTAGATCTGCAGATATAGGGGCCCTGGCACCCGTGCTACCGAAACCTTCGGTCAGATTCATAGCCGAACCTATTACCAGTTTGAGACTATAGCCTCTGACCAGCTTCATAGACAAAGTTACTACCATTAGAAATAATATTTGCAGGCTCTCAAAATGAAACAATTGCTGAAAAGGGATAAAAAACAACAATGGAATAACCTTTAAAAGAGGATGAAAAAACAGATACAAAAACGAACATCTCTCGATGCCAATTCCACGCCGCTTCCCATCCCCACTAAACGATCATTCCTCAAGCCTACAACGTTTGGTATTGGTAACCCTACTAATTTCGATCCATGATACGGGATTATTAAGGTCAAATGTCACAGACAATAGAAACACTATAATACCCTCACTAGCATTCCGCACCGCACACCCTGCAACAGAACCTCCCAACAATCTACATAACACATCCACGCAGGATAGCGACCATAACCAAACGGGTATCCGGTCCGTCGGTTCAAACGCACAGGACATTGATTAGACACCCTTACGAGCATCCAGCCCGTCGGACCAGGCACCCGAACATAGAACAACCAAGCGGCACAGATAATTTATTTGCCCCAAGGACGAACCGTATTGAAATTGGTGAAAATTGGTTCAGATTTAGATATAGCTTCCATATATATGTTCGTCCGATTTTTAGCAAATTGTGCGCCAAAGTGTCAAATTTAGGCAATTTTACACAACGTACTGAAGTTAGGACAGCCCCGCATGTGTCAAGTTTTAGTGAAATCGGTTCAGAATTAGTTATACCTCCCATATATACTTTCGTCCGATTTTCACTAAATTGTGCACCAAAGTGTCAAATTTAGACCGATTGGCACAAACTTTTGCAAAACGTGCTGAAATAGGGATGGTCTAACGTGTGACAAGTTTCATTGAAATCAGTTCAGATTTAGATATAGCTCCCATATATAGTTTTGTCCGATTTTATGTGAATGATGCACCAAACTTCCAATATTTATCCGATTAAGACAACATTTTTCATAGCGAATTGAAGTGTGCCAATAATGATGTGTGAAATCGGTTAAGATTTACATATATATATATCTTATATATTTTTTTCGATCGATTCCGATGCAGGAAATTAGGCAGAGGGAATTACATTGAGGGTACAGTGATGTGTTTTAAAGTTGCAAAACCAAATGGTGTATGCAACGGTTGCTCTATTAGGTCGATGTTTACATTTAATTTTGCTCGATTTCATACAAATGGTTGTGTGTAGGTCTACCCCAAAACATGGTCAATATTAATAATTTGTCTAAAATAGATTTGATAGCCAAAGCGAATATAAAATACGAGTTTACAGCTGATTCTGTTGAAAAACGTGTCTAAATCTTAAAAAAATATCGAAAAATCGGGGTACCGCATGGTGGAGTTTAATGAACTTATATTAAGTGTGATTTGATCCAAACTACCCACAATTTAATATTTAATTTGGAGAATCAAAATTTTTAAAAAGTTCGGAGTAAGGATTCACAATTGAATTATTACAGTTATTTATAAGTCGGAGTCCACCCAATATTCTTCTAAAAAAAAAAATTATTGAATATTTTTTAATAATTCATTTCCCATTTATAATTTTTAGAATTTTAGTCTACGAAATATTCGAATATCCTCTGAAATTCAGTTTTCAAATATTCACAATCTCTTTTAACATTTATAGACAATGTCATGAACTTTACAAAAATTTTATTATTATCTTCTTTCTAAGTTTTTTTCTGTGAATGCTCTAAACGGAGGTGAAAAGGTAATTAATAAGGCTTCATTAGCTACAGCCGGAAAACGGATATCCTCTTTGAGAAACTATTTCAAATTTTTGGTAACGTTGACCAACCAAAAAAAACCCTAGAAACAAAATAAAGTAATTTACTGAAACATCAGCTATGACAAACCTGGCCTTCAAGCCTCTACAAAATTTACCATCAAAAAATTTTAGTACTTCTTCCAAATCACTCGCCATTGACAATCATATTGCAGACAAATTGTGAAATGGAGATAACTAATAAAAGATATCACACAGAATATAATACCAACCAAAGAGCATCCATCCTATCCATCCAAAAACGACAAGAATAAACTAATTTCAAAGCCGTGTGAAACCTTATGCAAATAAACCCCCAGCATCCAACAACAACAATAACAACGAAAATACACGAAAAGCTAATAACAAGATTCAGACAAAACTTTTGAAGCCATATTTTATTAAATCAGCAAAATTAAATTAAATCCACCGTAGTACCATCACCGGACGAAAGATGCGAAAAATTTTGTTCTGTTGCCATTTTACTTTTTTTGGATGGAAATAAAATGAATGTTGGCAAAAAAATAAAGTTGCCAAAAAAAATTTAGCGAATGAATGACAAATTTAACAACTCCAAAGATAAAGAAAAAAAAATAATTTTTGAATTTTTTTGTGTCCAGGTATAAAAAGAGACAGAAGAATCCCAGCATTTTTGTAATGCTTTGATGTTAGCCGGTCGAAAATGAATGAAATTGATAAGAGTATCAGGATATACATACAAAACGGAAATAAAAAGTTGAGATTAATTAAATTTTTGTTTAAATGCAATGACATTTAATTACTTTTGAAATTTTAAATCATGGGGTTAGCTGTGTAAATTTTGAAATAAATTCTAAGTAGTTTTTGTAATGTTATGATCAATTCCTGGTGAGCCTAGGAGAGCAAATTCTCCATATTTATAATATATATTTTTAAGTTTTTGAAGGTCCTATCTTAAATCTTGTGGGCAGAAAATTTGTAGAATATTGGAATTTTAAAAATATATTCTTGGACTAAATATGATGCAATGGAAATTCATTGTTTTAATGAAAACCCCTGGCAAATCAAATTGACCCTATAAAGCTTTTTTATATATTTTTGTGCACCCAAGCTATAATTATGTGGGCCAAAAAATATGGGGACTATGTCACTGCTAACACTTTGATTGGTGCATTCGTTTATAACCTTCACCATTCCGGATCTATATTAAACATTTATAGGTTAACAATGTTGTAGCCACCGAGAACCAGGAATAGCAACTTCGGTTGGTAAATACTGGGGTGTAGTTTTGATGAGGATTATATCAAAACATGGATCAATATTTATAATGTGTGATGAAACATTTTTTACCCTCCAAAATCTTGAATGTCACGGAATAATTAAAATACCTTAATTTCTAGGAGGTTCCGCCTTGAGGCGATATTGCTATTATGAACACAGACCTATATTAATGTTTTTTTTTAATATGACTCCACAATAGGGTACCAGGAAAGTAAAAATTGGCTACTTTGACTCCACAATAGGGCTACAATATTTCAAATGCCAAAAATGTAATGTGAACTTTGTTTGGAGGTTACTTAATGATAAAATATTTTATCAAGAGAGCTTTTAAGCTGTTGAAATATGGAATGCTTGATTATAGCTACATCTGTTGAAAATGTTGAATATAATGCAAATGTCCTTGAGTTCGGTCGGGCCAAATGTCCACCTTAAGGAGGACATTCACAATACATGAAATCTGCCATGATAAACAGCTGTCTAGAGAAAACGAATTGCCAAACTACCAGCTCTCAGGCTGGAAAATTGGCATATGACCTGGAACATACCACCCTAAGAACCCATGATCTTGACGAAATCTTGGAAGTTCATAGACCAAAAAATGTGTGTTTATCCTCCAATATCCCGGAAAGCCAAATTGCAGTCGCTACAATGGGAAAATGCGGCTAAAACATTAAAAATGCTTACAGTGAGGCGCTACCCTTTTATGGGGATTATGTCAACACATTAGCCTATAGTATAGGTCCTCCTACTGATACCAATGAGCGGAGTAGTGTAGTCAGACGTGGCCGACTTTGTTCAGTTAGGGTATCATATATACCCTAAACAACTATCTTTATTCTGAGCTTGGGAAAAATTCTCCATATTTGCACTCTCCTGGTCGATTAGAGGTCAACAGTTCCTTCATCTTTTACTAATCATGTTTTCCTGGAGTAACAAAAATGCTCTATAAGATTTGAATTTTTTATTTTATACCAATTTTGGGTTTGTTGGACCCGCTAAATATTGACCCTTCATTATCTTAAGAGCCTTTCGAATTAGTTGGCCAGATCGCTTTCCCCATGATAAATTTGGGATGTTCAGAGGTAAGAAAAAATGTTTTCGGTTCATTTCATCCCCGAGATATTTCATCATCGAAAATTATAGGCGTCGTCCTTGACCATAACCTGAATCTCATGCAAAATTCCCCAGGCATCAGCTCGAAATGTATGTCAAATAATGGTAATGGTAATACTAAACAATATCGGAAAACATAGACACATGTAAGTATTTAAGAAAAACATCAACTACTCAGGAATACAAATTTTGTCAAAAGTCTGGGTCCATTTGACCACTAAATATTGAGCGATCCTCATTAAAACAGTCATGATTATACCCTTCACCACACTGTTGTACAGGGTATTATGTCTTTGTGCATATGTTTGTAACGGGCAAAAGGAATCGAGATAGACCCATGGTTCCTTTTGAGAATATGCATAGAATCACATTCTGAGTCGATTTATACGTGCTCGTCCGTCCGCTTGTTGATGTTAAATTGTAAACAAAGTACAGGTCGCATTTATGATCCGAATTGGATTAAATTTGGTATAGGTCACTTATTTGGCCCATGGACGAACTATATTGAAATTGGCAAAAATCGGTTAAGAATCAAATATAGCTCCCATATATAATTTCGTCCGATTTTATGTAAATGGTGCACCAAAGTCCCTATTTTCTTTCAATTTGCCCGAAATTTAGCACGGCGTATTGAACTAATTCTTGAAAAGTGTGTGTTAAGTTTCGTGAAAATCGGTTCAGATTTAGATATAGCTCCCATATATATTTTCGTCCGATTTAATGTAAATCGTGCAGCAAACTCCTAATGCATATATTAAAAAATAAATCGGCCATATCGGTATGAAAATGCCGCTAAGGGCTTCTACATACAGAAAATTGATCGGTACTGTTGGGGAAACGTAAACCCACTATATGCTAAAAAATCAAATAGGAGCAAATTTATTTGAAAAACTTATCCAACCCCCAAAAAACTGCATAATGGGGAGTACCATTTTAGGAATTCTCTCAGTAAGAGAAAAGGACGAGGTCTTTCCTAAAGAACTTAAATATTATCTAATACTAGATGTGTGAAGGCCAAAAGCAATATGTTCTAAGTATTAACCTGCATACGGACTAATGTATAGTTCGGTACTTTTGTGAAGAAATGATTTATATTAATAAATATAATAAGTGACAGCTAAACTGACATTCAACAAACATCTAATAAGCTGACATAACTCCCTGCCGCAGGAGCACAAACAATCATCTTCGTGCCCTCGCCAAACCAAGGAAAAAATCGAGAATAAATGAGCACAACCTTTAACAAAGAAAACGCATTTCGAAATAAATATTTTACACCAGGGTTGACACCCAGATGACAGCAGCGGTACACAGTTTCAGCACTTAATCCATATGTTATGTTAAATATTTTAAATACCATACATGCTCTCAAAGGCACAAGCAAACACACACGCACACACATTTCGAAAAAAATATAAATTAAACGACCTGTGACACTACTACTTGTATCCTTGTTGCACGCTTCGGTTTTGTTTTTTTGCTTGCCAAACCAAAAAAAGCATAACGCTTAAGGAAGAAGTGCGAAAAAAGAACTCACCCTCCCCCCTCTCTATGGTATAAATGTTTAGAAAATTGTGTCAAAATATTCATATATATCGCGCATAAAATATGCAAGGCTATGTAATGAGAACTTCACATGAATTATGGTGACATGGCGCAGTGGCAAAAGTGCGAAAATATGCGATGAAACAAAAGCACACATACACACTCACATATGCATGGCACATACGTACGTATGTTCGCACTTATATGAATGTTATATATGAAAGAATTATGAATTATTATGAAGACAATAATAAGGAGCAGTAGTAGTAGCAACAGCAGCAGAAGGTTAACACATTCGCCATAGTGCCAGTAGTAGTGGATAATATCACAGCAGCAACAGCAGAAAGCATGCCATATGTCAGGGGAACAGCTACAATAATAAGGACGACGACGATGAAAAAAGGTATGCATAAATTTTTGAAGGGTCCATATGTTATTAAGCGAAGGGAGACCACGGTTTTTTGGTTTTAATGGAACTTCAATTTATATTTGAATTCCCCTTAGGTCACGAGGTTGTGTAAGGATATTAAGGGTAAATTTCGTGTATTTTTTAAAGAATATTTTTTCAACACCTAACATATCATCGACTTTTTTAAAGGATATTTTTAAAATACAAGCAGAGCGAGGATTATTTAAAATGTCATTTTATAAAAAATAAAACCTGGATATTTGACAAACATTTAGTCAGACTCTCTATTAAGATTGGATTTTTTCAAGAATATTCTTTTTTCAAAGAACTCTTTAAGGGCGAACATTTTAGAACAGAACTTTTTATTCAAATTTCTATTAGAAGCGTAAACTTTTGAATTTGGATTTTTTAACATAATTTTAAGGACTTTTAGAACCGCTGTTTTAAAAAAATCATGCAAACCTTGTTCGCAATTTTTTAAAAAAATATTTTCTTTTTTGGGTAGGCCAGCTTAATCCCTTTCTTGTTGTTTTAAAAAAGATAAAAACAACAAGATTTTTTTTAATGTGGGTTATGGTCACATTGATTACTTTCGGGAAATGCAGAGGTGACTATAGTTTCGAATTTCGCACAAATACTCATCAGATCTCTTAGTTATACCCTTCACCGCACTGTGGTACAGGGTATTATGTCTTTGTGCATATGTTTGTAACAGGCAAAAGGAAACGATATAGACACATGGTTCCTTTTGAGAAAATGCATAGAATCACTTTCTGAGTCGATTTATGCATGTCCGTCCGTCCAAAGTACAGGTCGCATTTATGATCCGATTTAAATGAAATTTGGCAGAAGTCACTTATTTGGCCCAAGGACGAACCCCCTGCGTACGTCCCTGGCTCCCACATATAGCTTCGTCCGATTGAAGATAAAAGGTGCACCAAAGTCCCTATATACCACTCGATTTGATCGAAATTTGGCATAGAGTATTGAATTAGGTCCAAAATGATGTGTGCTAAGTTTCGTGAAAATCGGTCCAGATTTAGATATAGCTCCCGATTTAAGGTAAATGGTGTAGCAAAGTCCCTTAATATCTTTCGGTTAGCACGAAATTTGGTGCAGCGTAATGAATTGCAGAATGGCATGTTTATGGATTCAATTTCATTTAACTAGTCCTTTAAAAATGCAACGTCTGTTAGGATTCATCTGTTGAATATACCCAAAGTGATGAAGGGTATCATATAGTCGGCTCCGCCCGACTTTACTACTTTCCTTACTTGTTTTTTGCTTGGGATATTGTCCCAGGGAGTCATGTATCACTCCACTAAAATTTGTTACGTCCACAACGTCAAAGCTAAGCCTAAAACCAGCAAGGAAAGTAGTAAAGTCGGACTGGGCCGACTATATAATACCCATCACCACTTTGGGTATATAGTTGTTATATATCTATTTCTGAAGCGATTTCAGTTAAACTTGCCATAGACTAATTTATATTACTTCACCACGTTGTGTCAATCGGACTAGCTATGGATCTTTTCACTTAGCAACATCATTCTAGACTTAATTCAGTACTCTATGCCAAAATTCGTGTAAATGAAAAGATTTCCAGCGACTTTGGTGCACCAATTACCTTAAATCGGATGAAAATATATATGGGAGCTATATCTAAATCTGAACCGATTTTCACAAAACTTTGCACACATCATTCTAAACCATCCAATTCGGATCATAAATGCGACCTGTACTTTGTTTACAATTTAACATGGACAGACGGACGGACGGACATGCATAAATCGACTCGGAAAGTAATTCTATGCATATTCTAAAAAGAACCATGTTTCTATCTCGTTTCCTTTTGCATGTTACAAACATATGCTCAAAGACATAATACTCTGTACCACAGTGTGGTGAAGGGTATAAAAATGGACTTAAACAACTTTCAAAATAAACGACTCATAATAAGTCAGCTTTCCATAAGTGCAGACGCATCGGTGGGGAATACTGGTGTACTATTGTATAGGGTCTGCCCCCTATACCATAACATATGGTAGGGAGATTTTCTACTCAATGGGATTACAAAATATAAAATAAAAAAATAGCTTGCCCAAAACCCCTCCCCTCTTTCCAAAATACCGAATAATGGGGGTTGCCATTATAATGGGGCTACCCTGAAACATTTGTGGCAATGTTGATAATTTTTATTAGGGATACTCAATGAGAATCAAAAATATTAAATTGCTGCCAAATTAGTTGAAACACATGCTCAAGCTCGCCAAAATATAGAAATTTGTGACTAGATAAATATTGATAACTTTTAGTAGGAGGATTTATTACCATGCAACAACCCAAAATAATAAATTAAAACCGATTATATAGAAACATGTGCTCAAAGCCATCATAGTTTCGAATATTGGAGGTTACCGTTATATGGAGGCTATCCCTAAACACGGTCCAATATTGATAGCCGAAGTGAAGCTAGAATTCTGATTCTATTGAAAAACGTGTCTAAAACTCCCAAAATGGCGATAAATGAGAGGCACCGTTATATGGGAGCTATCCTAAAACTGGACCAATTTTGATCATTTTCAGTAGGAAGATTGGATACCCATTGAGAACCAAAAGAAGCAAATTACAGCCAATTCGGTAGAAAAACGTGTAAAATAACCCCATAACACAGAATATTTTGGGTTACTGTTATATGGGAACTATACCAAAACGTCGACCGATATTCCCCAACCATCCTATGGCCTGTGCACACTGGTTCCCCCATACGGAACAAATAAAAAATCGAAAAGTCGCTAATGGCATCAAATTTAACTGCTCTAAAGTTTTTTTTTTGTGTTTTCTGACGGGACTTTTGAAATACAAGTCTTAGAAGTGAGTGCGGTTGAAGTGTGGTTGCTTAAGGAAAGAAAACACAGCTGTGGTCCATTGTGCACATCTACAGAGTTGATGATCGATCGTTTCCATTTCCTATTTCTCCATCATAGAATAGGTGACAGTTTTTATGATTTCCCACTTGGAAGCGGGATGTTTAGTTCTGCAGTTACCTATTATGAACCCAACAATTAGTTGCACTTCACTTTTATTGGTAGGAATCAATAACAAAAATATGCATTTAGAAGTAGCCGACCAAATGGACTTTTTGGCTCTTCAAAGCTGATTTTACGAATTCTGGCAATGAAATACCTAAGAGGGACTTTAATAATATCATCAATTGGGATATGGAACGACTGTAATCCACCTCGAGCAAACTTGTCAGCTGTTTCATTCCCTTTTATATCGCTATGACCTGGAGCCCGCCAATGACTCGCGTATATCACTCAAAACTTCTCTGAATTGAAGAACTGCCATCGAATTTATAGTGCGCTGCATTGCTGACATTAGGTCCGCTTGATAATTGACATGGATTTTCTCCTTCGTTTTGTAAACGGATGCCTGTTTTGTATGTGTGATGCATACTTTTAGGCTTCAAGACATATTTAGTTTCATTTTTTAATTTTTATAAAGCCATCTGCATCTGTTGCATCCATAAAAAATATTTACTACAATTGAATTTAAATAACAAAGAACACATTTCCAGACATATAAAAAAGTAAATAAAACGATTTAGAAAAAAATATAAACTTCATCTAATTTCAAAATTGTTTGCAATTTCATTCAGTCATTTAATAACTTATTTGCGATGAAAACGAAATTATATACGTATCATGCAAAACAACCCCTCTTGGCACATGACTGCAACCTGTTTAAAACGGTAATGTGAAATAATGAAAAAAAAAAACAAAAATGCGTGCCACACGCTTTCATTGGCCTGGCATCTTTTTATTAGAGTCATAAATTATCATTTTACCAAAAAAATTCCGAATTCACGCGCCCTCCAAACAGTTTACCCTAAGCGACAGCAGCATCATCAACAATAAAAAAATTCATAATATGATTATTGTCATGATGAAAACAGAGAAGTTGAAGGCAACAACAACAAAATTTGCAAAACAACATTTGCCATTTCACATTTTTGCCAAAACATGAAAAAACAGGCAGGACTCAAAGGATATCCCAAGTTAAAAGGTGCTGTGCTAACCACTCTTTTTGGGGGATGAAATCAACATCAGTGTGTCTTGCAGCATATTTTTAATATCAAATGAAGGATGCGAGAGAGAGGGAGGATGAGTGCGAGACAATTTTATGCATGAATGTGTTGAACATGTTGCAATGACACTGATGAGCCATCTCAACTAACACTACTGTCACTTGGCTTAGATGACAATAATTGGAGTT
The DNA here is from genome assembly GCF_032173495.1 of Musca vetustissima. Classification (NCBI taxonomy): domain Eukaryota; kingdom Metazoa; phylum Arthropoda; class Insecta; order Diptera; family Muscidae; genus Musca; species Musca vetustissima. The sequence goes on along the minus strand of NW_026878594.1, from coordinate 52,195 downwards.
AAAATATTTTTTGGCAGGAATGAGGAGGTAGCAGCAGCACCACTCAATGTCAAATGCAATAAAAACAGGAAGTGGATTTAAAAATGTCCCCGCCGTCTTTGCACATTCAAAGGTTTGACAGAAATTATAATCCAGGGAAAAATAGTCCCAAGGGGTGAATCGAACTATGGAAAAAATCAGTTACAGGGTCCTGAGATTTTTATTTTTTTGCAAAAAAAAACAAGGTGCTTTACTTGACCTTTATTATAAAATGTCCTAAGAGGTTTATCTACCGAAGAAAGAAAATAAAAGCCGAATGATCCCGCAATTTTTTTTACAATTATTATTTATTATCTATATGTGAACCGACTAACATCAATCCGTACATATATTCTGAAAACTATGCTAAGTTTAATTTCATTCGGACAGATTTAGAGTCGTTTGCGAACAATAAAACAAATTTATGTAAATCGATTATAGCACACTTGATACACGCAATTTGGTATGCCGCACTATTCAAAATTTAATATCAATCAGGCATTTGTTCGAAATATATACGGAAGCTATGTCTGCATCTGCACCAATTTCTCAATTTGATACGTTGTTCAAACTTAAGTGTCAATCGGACAAACATTAGGAGATTGGTGCACCATTTACGAAATCGGACGAAATTATATATGACAGTTATATCTAAATCTGAACCGATCTTCACGAAACTTAGCACACATCATTCCAGACTCTATATAGGGTCTTTGGTGCACCATTTACATTAAATCGGACAAAATCATTGGGAGCTATATCTAAATCCGAACAGATTTCCACGAACCTTTACACACATCAGTCTAGGCTGAATTCAGTACGTTGTGCCAAATTTAGGACAAATCGAAAGATATATAGGGTACACCATTTACCTTAAATCGGACGAAAATATATATGGAGCCATAACTAAATCTGAATCGATTTTTATGAACATTAACACTCATCAGTCTAGGCTGAATGTAGTACGCTATGCCAAATTTCGTGCACATCGGAAGATTTATAGGGACTTTGGTGCACCATTTACCTTAAATCGGACGAAAAATATATAGGCGCTATATCTAAATTTGAACCGATTTCTACGAAACTTTGCACACATCAGTATTGGCTGAATTCAGTACGCTGTGCCAAATTTCGTGCAAATCGAAAGATATATAGTTAAAGATATGTATGGTGCACCTTTGACCTTAAATCGGACCAAAATATATATGGGAGGTATATCAAAATCTTAAACGATTTTCCCGAATATCACTATTCTTCATTTTATACTCAATTCAGTACGCTGGGCGAAATTTCGTGCAAATCGAAGGATATATAGGACCTTTGGTGCACTATTTACCTAAAATCGGACAAAAATGTATATGGGAGCTATATCTAAATCTGAACCGATTTTCACGAAATTTAACACACATCACTTTAGACAGAATTTAGTACGCTATGCTAAATTTCGTGTGAATCGAAATATATATATATATATATATATATATATATATGCACTTTGGTGCACCATTTACCTTAAGGGGACCCCCCATTCTCGGGGTCAAAATTTTTGTTGATATAATTGGAATCTACACTAATTAAATCAAGTGAAAATCTCAAGAACTCTTGAAGATATAGCCGATTTATTGTGTCAGCATCAAGTGACGGCTGAAGGGCTTCTCAAACTTTAAACGCGTTTTTCTCTGAACAGTTTTTGGCGAATGGCGGGCACGATAACTCAAAAACTAATAACCCAATCGACTCCAAATTTGTACACGTTTCTCCGTGAGTGTATAGCTATCGTATGAACTAGGATAAAGCCAATCGGTGAAGATCTCCCCTATCTTTTAACTTGGTTTTTGGTAAAAAATAGGCGATTTTCCAAAAATATTTTTTCAAAGGTCCACCATATTTTTCAATTTTAGAGCGAAGTCAATAATCCTAGTTCATAGCAGAGCCAGACAATACCTTGCACCACAGTGCGGTGAAGGGTATAAACATCTGTTTATTTCTTTACATTACCACTGTGCCCTGCATACTTTTAGGCATTCACTAATCTGCCTTAACTATTTTCATGAATTTATGTGTTTTTTCCTGACGCTTTTTGTACTTGTTTAAATCAATCATACAGATGATATAAGGCAACTCATGCACTCAATGCCAAATCTCCCCTGTTTTTTAGTATTTGTAAATTTTTATTTTGGCAGCCAGAAGGGCGTGATTAAATGTTAAATTGGTTTTTTATTATTATTTGCAAAATATCATATTTGATCGTATTCGACGTCCTTTCGTTTATTATTGTCTTCAGAGGTATTTTTTCTGTCTGCTTAAGCTTCTTTTTTATTTATGGGTATTTATATCGTTTCGTTATTAACCCCTGCAAAAATAAAAAAGGGTTAGCACACCACGGAATTTAGTGTTCGCAAAAATGGCAGGGGGAAAACAAATTCGGCGTCTTTTTTCATATTAGTTACTGAAGTCATTCCAATCGTTGGAAGATGAAGAATATATAATATTTTATAAATGTTTTATTAGATGTTATGGAAAACTTCAAGTTTTTTGTTTGCAAATATTTCTTGAAGAAAATAAAAGGGTGGCCCATATTTTGTTCTAAGGGATTTTTAAGCTTGAAAAAATATTCTTTAAAAAATCCACTCTTATAAGAGCGACACAAAACAATTTTTTAAAAAATCCACGATTATTAGACCCCCAAAAATATTTTTTAACGAATCCACTGTTAGAAGTGCCCTACAAAACATTTTCTTTTCCATCCAGGCTTAGAAGAGTCCCACAAACATTTTCCACGTTTTAAAAAACCCCATAACATTTTTCTTTTAAAAATCCACGCGTAGAAGAGCCCCACAAAAAATATTCTTTTTGAAAACTTATAAGAACCTCACAAAAATATTCTTTCCACAATCCCCGATTAAAAGAGCCTCACAAAAAATTCTTTTAAAAATTACGCGTAGAAGAGTCCCACACAAAATGTTATTTAAAAACCAGGAAGGAAAGTAGAAAAGTCGGACTGGGTCGACTATATGATACCCTTCACCACTTTGAGAATATTCTACATATGTATCCTAACGTTGACATGAAATTGAACGAACCTAAATATACGATCTTTATCTATAAGTAAACCGACTACCATCAATTCCAACACATGCCATTCTGCAACCTTTTTTATATTTTGTAAATAGATATAAAGCAAACTTTACACATTCTATTTGGTGTGTTTCACTTTTTAAAATATATATGGGAGCTATATATAAATCTGACCCGATTTTCTGGAAAGTTGGTACACGTCATTCTAAACTCAATTCAGTATACTATGCAACATTTGTGCAAATCGAAAGATACATAAGGACTTTGGTGCACCATTTACACAAAATCGGACAAAACTATATATCTAAATCTGAACCGATTTTCACGAAACTTAGCACACAACATTCTGGACTTAATTTAGTACTCTATGCCAAATTTCATGCGAATCGAAAGATATATAGGGACTTTGGTGCCCTGTTTACCTTAAACCGGACGAAAATATGTATGGTAGCTATATATATATCTGACCCGATTTCCTCGAAACTTAGCACACATCATTCTGGGTCCTGTTCAGTATTTTGTGCAAATTTCGTACAAATCGAACGATATATAAGGACTTTGGTTTACACAAAATCGGAGAAAACTACATATGGGAGCTATATCTAAATCAGAACCGATTTTTACGAAACTTAACACACATCATTCTAGACCTAATTCAGTACGCTGTGCCATATTTCGCGCAAATCGAAAGATATAATCGGACATTGGTACACCATTTACATTAAATCGAACGAAAATATATGTGGGAGCTATATCTAAATCTAGACCGATTTTCATGAAGCTTAGCGCACATCATTCTAGACTTAATTCAGTAACCTATACCAAATTTCGTGCAAATCGAAAGATATATAGGGACTTTGGTGCACCATTTACAGTAAATCGGACGAAAATATTTTTCTTAATTACAATAGGGTTCGTCCTAGGGCCAAATAAATGTTCAAATCGGATGATAAATTCGACCTGCAATTTCAAAAATACATGGACAGACGGACGGACATGTATAAATCGTCTTAGAAAGTGATTCTATGCATATTCTCAAAAGGAACAGTGCGTCTATCTCGTTTCCTTTTGCCTGTTACAAACATATGCAAAAAAGACATAATACCCTGTACCACAGTGTGTAAAGGGTATAAAAAGCGTGGTGCATAGTTATAGGAGTCAGAGTCTATTGTCTACCTTAAACCAGTCACTATAGTTCAGGTAGCAAAAAACCGGTAACAATTGATGACATCCAGCCGTTTAAAATTTCCTCTTCCTTATCTATTTCTAATTCCTCCAAATCTAATTTCAGATAAAACTATTTTTTATAAAATAGTCGTGAGTGGTGCATACTTTTAGGGGTCAAAGTCTAAAGAGAACCGGAAACCGATCACTATAGACAAGTTAGATAAAACCGGTGACTACAAACCACCTCCAACCGTTTAAAAATGCCACTTACAAATATGTTTGTCTTCCTCTGGATTATATAGACTCCTGGAATTATGCACCACGTCCGTCGACTAGTATACCCTCCACCATCAGATGGAGTGTACTATAAACTTGTTCTCGAAATATTCGCCAAAGGTCATGATAGAGATCACAATATCTGAGTTTGGCATTCTGGAAATTCTGTGATTGAAAAACTTCTTTTAAAGAATCCATAAAAATATTCTTTTTCAAAATCCATGCTTATGTAGATCCTTGGATAACATTTATTTTCTAATCCAAACCCTTGTTGGTCCTTGAAAATAAGTTCTTTAAGAATGTATGCTTTTTGGACTTTGAAATTTTGTCTTTAAAAAATCCACCAGTCTAGGGCGTACTTTTAGTAGCCCAACTTTAACGAGTCAAGATATCCGCTGAAGTTGGTCTAATATTTCGCATACAATTTTTTTTGGCAACAACATCGAACAAAAATATTAAAATGCATATGTTGATCAGATGTCCTCTTCCTTTTCCCTTCCCCTTTTAATCCATTACAATATTTATTGCCCACCCCTGTGTTTTACTACATAGTTTAAATAAAAGTAAAAAAATGTGCGTCAGCTGGTTAAGAAGTCTGTATGACACATACATGCACTCACACATACACATACATACCAATTTATAACATAAGAAACAAACTACAACAACTATAAGGTCCCCTTTCGTTTCATAAACGTATTTCTTTTCAGCACAACGAGTTATGTGTTCGTGATTTGCCCAAAACACCCAACCAACATTTGTGACTCGTTCCCTTTTGACAACTGTTATCACGGCTTTCGAAAAGAAATAATTTCAATTAGTTTTGGCATACAAAGGGGGCACTCATATATCATTCAAGTGTTTAAAATGCAATTTTTATTTGAGGATTTTTTTTCAGTTTTTTTTTGGAGAACACGAACACAAATTTCGTTGGGTTTGTATGGTGCACGTTTGGTGAACATGCAGGAATGTTGTTCCTTTCAAAATATGTTGATTGATATACAAGCAATTATTTAGCAAAGAATTTTAAATGCGCTCTCCAAAAAGGGTGGGGTGGTAATCAATGGGAAAAGGTGGTGAAGGCAAAGGGTTTAAAATCAATGCAAAGCGGGGAAGGTTTTTAGTTATTGAGGTGTTGAATTATGAATGAAATTCATGGCAAACGATGTCAAGTGGAAACGTTTTTTGTAATCCCGTTTCCTTCTAGAGTTTAACCTGAACTCTGAGGTTAGCTTTTGAGGTGGCTGAGGTCATCGAAGTAGTAATGTATCAGAACATAGTTTAACACAGTGTCAAAGTAGTCATGTTTTCTTCAAAACACGTATTAAATCTAATAAAATATGTAACTGATGCCCCATGTTGGGCGCCATTTTAAGTATTGTAAGAAACTGCTGGAAAACTTTGTGGTTCTTTACTTGGTTAGAACACAAAAAATATTTTTTTAATGAATCCGCCTTGATAAATCTCGAAAAAAATGTGTTTGTTAGGGCCTTTTTGTTATTAGGCCCTTGAAAAAATACTTTTTTTATTAAATCCACACAAATATGGACCCTGAAAAAATATTCTTTATTAAATCCACGCCTCTTATGGACCCTGAAAAAAAATTCTTTATTAACTCCACGCCTCCTATGGACCCTGAAAAAATATTCTTTAATAAATCCACGTCTCTTATAGGCCCTAAAAAAATTTTCTTTAATAAATCCACGCCTCTTATAGACCTTGAAAAAATATTCTTTAATAAATCCACGCCTCTTGTGGGCCTTGAAAAATATTTGCTTAATAAATTTACGCCTCTAAAAGACCTCTAATATTCCTCCATGTTGGTCCTCTCATTAATATTTAAAATCACAAAACACTATTTTAAAAATTTAAGTTAATTTTTGTTGCTACACAACAACACTGACTCCCATTTGTATCCTGCCGTCCCTTCGAACACCAAAAAAATCATTTATTTTTATTTTGTTCGCATAAATTATGCAAATGGGTTTGTGTATTGGTCAATTGTAGTGTTAGTGTGTATTTTAGTAGTGAATTTGTTGTCGTTGTTGTTTGGGTTATTGTGTACGTTAATGCTACTGCTCTTGTTGTTGTTTTTGTTGTTGCTGATATTGTCTTTGCTATTACAGCGAAGCTATTTTGCTATTGTATTCCTGGATAAGTAATCATTCATTTGCATTATCATATATTTTACAGATATTACTGAAGCGGAGTTGAATTGCTACACACACACCCATATATGAGTGTGTGTGCTTTTGTGGAGTTATTTACAAAATAGTGGATATTGGGGAGGATAGGAAAGGTCACTTCGAAAAAATATTCTTTACAAAATCCACGCCTCTGAACCCTTCGAAAAAATATTCTTTACAAAATCCACGCCTCTGAACCCTTCGAAAAAATATTCTTTACAAAATCCACGCCTCTGAACCCTTCGAAAAAATACTCTTTACAAAATCCACGCCTCTGAACCCTTCGAAAAAATATTCTTTACAAAATCCACGCCTCTGAACCCTTCGAAAAAATATTCTTTACAAAATCCACGCCTCTGAACCCTTCGAAAAAATATTCTTTACAAAATCCACGCCTCTGAACCCTTCGAAAAAATATTCTTTACAAAATCCACGCCTCTGAACCCTTCGAAAAAATATTCTTTACAAAATCCACTCCTCTGGTCCCTTCGAAAAATATTCTTTACAAGATCCACGAATCTGGTGCCCTTGAAAAATAATTTCTTTACAAAATCCACGCCTCTGGTCCCTTCGAAAAATATTCTTTACAAGATCCACGAATCTGGTCCCCTTGAAAAATAAATTCTTTACAAGATCCACGAATCTGGTCCCTTGAAAAATAAATTCTTTACAAAATCCACGCCTCTGAACCCTTCGAAAAAATATTCTTTACAAAATCCACGCCTCTGAACCCTTCGAAAAAATATTCCTTACAAAATCCACGCCTCTGAACTCTTCGAAAAAATATTCCTTACAAAGCCAAGTCTCTGATCTGTCAAAAAAATAATTTTTTTACAAAAATATTCTTTACAAAATCCACGCCTAAGGTCCCTCGACCCTACTATATAACCCTTAACGAGTGACCCCAATATATTTACTAAAAAAATATATACATTTGTGTATGTGTGCCTTTAGTTTCCATATCCAATGACATACTGACAATAATATCACCCAATACAGTACATTAACAGGGACAAAATTGTTCGTATGCACACAAACACACAATATGCCACACAGACACATTTATGTGTATGACTATGGACCAGTTATATCCTGGTCAAACTATAATATACTAATACATTATCACATAAACATATGTGTATGTGTGTGAGTTTGTGCATAGACATGCAAATAAACGTACACATTTGAACAAAATGTTCTAACGATTGCAGTTTATGTGTATCGTATGTGTGTATGTATGCAGCAATATAACAATAAGTATTCAATAGCTTAAAATGTAAATTAATCGAATAAAAGGGTGTCCAGATAATATTTTTTTCAAAATATCCAGGCTTTGTTGTTGAGTCCTTAAAAAAAATTTATAAATCCACGCATCTGATCCACCCTGAAAAATATTTCTTTTTATAAACCCACACCTCTGATATCTCCTGAAAAATATTTTTAATAAACACACTTACTTAGTTACTAAGCTGGCTTGTTACAGAACTTTCGTTCCATAAGCCGAGCTCAAAAAAGATTTCCAGGCGCGTCGGTCTTTTGCGCAGTTTTTCCAATTTGAAAGACCATATTCGGCAATGTTGTCTTCCACTTGATCTTTGCATCTTATTCCAGGCCTTCCCCTTCTGCGTGAGCCATTAGCTGGTTCGCTTTTATATGCCTTCTGGGCTGGGGCATCTTCATCCATTCTCACAACATGACCTAGCCAACGTAGTCGCTGCAGCTCAATACGCCTAATAATGTCGATGTCCGAGAATAGCTGGTACAACTCATGGTTCATTCGACGGCGATATTCACCGTAAACGCAAAACGGCCCATAGATCTTTCGGAAAATTTTTCTCTCAAACACCCCAAGAACTGCCTCATCTTCTTGCGCAATTACCCATACTTCAGATCCATATAACAGCACGGGTAGTATCAGCGTCATGTAGAGTGTGAGTTTGGCCTGGCGGGAGGTGGCCTTGCTTTTGCGTTGTTTGCTCAGAACATGGTAGCATCTGTTGGCCATCTCTATCCTTCTCTGAATCTCAAAACAGATGTCATTCGTTTTATTTATGGCGGTACCAAGGTATATAAAATCTCTAACTACCTCGAAGCTGTAGTTCTCAAGTTCCACAGTTCGTCCGAGTCTACCGGACGTCTTGCGCGTTGATACCATCAGCTTGGTATTCTCGCCGTTCACTGCCAGACCCAATTTGGCAGACTCCTTCTTGATTTGTTCAAAGGTGGCTGTTACCGCTCGCAATGTTCGACTCTTATATCGATGTCATCAGCGTAGGCGAGTAACATGTGTTTTTTTGGTGTACAGAGTGTCATTTCTGTTCAACTTTGCGTCTCGTATGACCTTTTCCAGCAGGATGTTAAAGAGATCACACGACAAACTGGGACCTTGTCTGAATCCTTATTTGGTATTGAAGGGCTCCGATATATCCTTTCCGACTTTAACTGCTGACCTTGTGCCACTATTAATTTTGCAGGAATGCCGGACACAGACATGGCTTTAAACACCTCTGAATGCGGCTTTATAGTCGACGAGTAGGTGGAATGTGTCGATGTGTTTTTCGTAGGTCTTTGCCAGGATTTGGCGCAAAGTGAAAATTTGGTCAATGGTGGATTTGCCAGGTCTGAAGCCGCATTGGTATGGTCCAATAATGTCATTGACCATTGGCTTCAGTCGTTCACACAGCACAGTGGATAGCACTTTATATGCGATGGGAAGGAGATTTATTCCTCTATAGTGGGCACATGTCGTCTTGTCTCCTTTTGTTGTGCACGGGACACATGATGCTGAGGTTCCAACCATTGGGCATGCATTCCTCTAGCCAATTTGTACTAATCAGCTGGTGCATGCTCTTAACCAGCATCTGATCACCAGCCTTGTATAATTCGGCTGGTAACCCGTCCGCTCCTGCTGCTTCATTGTTCTTGAGCCGATTAATTGCTTTTATGACCTCATCTTGGCTAGATGGTATAAATCTATACCATCAACTCTTATTGGTTCTGAGGTATCTTCTTCACCGCCACTATTAGCTACCAGAAGCTTGTCAAAATGCTCCTTCCAGATCCTCAGCGCGCTGTCTGTATCTGTCACTAGGTTTCCTTCTTAATCTCTACAGGATGATTTGCCTGCACAAAAGCCTTCGGTTTGGTGTTTTACCCGTTGGTAGAATTTTCGGACTTCATTCTGACTCCTGTACATCTCGATTTGTTCACGCTCACGTTTTTCTTGTTCTTTCTTCTTTTTTTCTGAAAATACATTTCTCCTCTCTCCTTTTCCGCCGATAATTTTCCATCGCATTACGTGTTGCTACTGTCCGCATGGTTGCTCTATACGCTGCGTTTTTCATATCAGTAGCATTACGACACTACTGATCGTACCACGGATTTCTTGATGGTGGTCTTTGGTACCCAAGTGTTGCCTTTGCTGCAGTTTGCAGGGAGTGGACAATACTCTGCCACTGTGCTTCTATATTATTATCGGGACAAGGGGTGCTTTCGTCAAGCAGTTGGGTAAGTTGAGCGGAGTAGGCCTCGGCTATCTGTTGTGTTTGCAGCTTTTCGAAGTCAAATGTCCGTTACATTAGTTCGCACCTTTGCTGCTACATTAAGATGGGTGCGTACCTTGGCTGCCTTAAGGTAATGGTCCGAGTTGATATTCGCTCCTCGGTTCGATCGGACGTCAAAAACACTGGATGAATACCTTCCGTCTATCACAACATGATCGATTTGATTTCTCGTTGTTCGATCGGAAGAAATCCAAGTGGACTTGTGTATATCGAGATGCTTGAATCTGGTGCTGCTAACTACCATGTTTTTTTGCTGCCGCGAAGTCAATCAACTTCATGCCGTCGTCTGATGTTTCTTCATGGAGGCTGAATTTTCCGACGGTGGGGCCAAAAATATTTTCCCTTCCCGTTTTTGCATTAAAATCTCCTAGCAAAATTTTAATGTCATGGCCAGGGCAAGGACCATATGCTATTTCTAGGCGCTCTTAAAAAAATAGTCTATGGTCTGTTCATCATTGTCTTCGGTCGGAGCATGTGCGCAAATGATGCTGATGTAGAAGAACTTCGCTTTTATGGAGATTATAGCAATTCCCTCATCTACTGGAGTGAATCTGGAGACGAGGTCTTTTATTCTCCTGTTAACCATAAATCCGCACCCAAATTCAGGTCTCGTTTCATGGCAGCTATAATACAGGGCGTAATCATCTGATTTACTTACGCCTGTCCATTTCCATCGCATTTCCAGTAAAGCAATAATATCGGCTTTGTACTTCTTGAGTACATCCGCCAAAACGAATACTGCGCCTGTTCTGTACAACGTGCGCACATTCCAAGTGCAGATTCGCAGATCGTGGTCCTTTATACGTTTGCGCGCGTCGTCTACATTAGGGGGTTTTGTTTTCTTTTCTTTGCTCTTTCATAGTAGGAGGGGTTTTCGGAGTGTGGGCAACTAACCCGACGCCTCAACGCATTTTTTATAGTTCTTATGGGTGAACTCGCGGCACATATTAGCTCACTATTTCAACGAGTGATGAAAAATAGCTACCCCAGGTGACACCGTGGGGAGGTTAGTGTCCACAATTGAGATGAAAGAGTGACCAAGATAAGCCTGGCCTTCGCCATGTTAAAGCCAATCAGAGCCGTTGCTTGGTATCTATCATCTCCTACGCTCCACGCCTTTGATAGACCTTGAAATATATTTTTTAATAAATCCACGCCTTTGATGGACATTGAAAAATATTTTTTAATAAATCCACGCCTTTGATGGACCTTGAAAAATATTTTTTAATAAATCCACGCCTTTGATAGACCCTGAAAAATATTTTTTAATAAATCCACGCCTTTGATAGACCCTGAAAAATATTTTTTAATAAATCCACGCCTTTGATAGACCCTGAAAAATATTTTTTAATAAATCCACGCCTTTGATATACCCTGAAAAATATTTTTTAATAAATCCACGCCTTTGATAGACCCTGAAAAATATTTTTTAATAAATCCACGCCTTTGATAGACCCTGAAAAATATTTTTTAATAAATCCACGCCTTTGATAGACCCTGAAAAATATTTTTTAATAAATCCACGCCTTTGTTAACCATTGAAAAATATTTTTTTAATAAATCCACGCCTTTGATAGACCCTGAAAAGTATTTTTTAATAAATCCACGCCTTTGATAGACCCTGAAAAATATTTTTTAATAAATCCACGCCTTTGATAGACCCTGAAAAATATTTTTTAATAAATCCACGCCTTTGATAGACCCTGAAAAATATTTTTTAATAAATCCACGCCTTTGATAGACCCTGAAAAATATTTTTTTAATAAATCCACGCCTTTGAATATTCGTACTTTGGAAAAAATATCCGTAGCACCCTTTTAAATATTCCTCAAAATTCTATAGTCATCCTGTCGACAACATTTCTGGTCTCTCTCTGTATCTCGCACTATGTGTACGTATGTATGTTTATACAATAGCTTATGTGGACAGACAGATTGTACTTATGTACATTATACTCTCATAATACTTGTAAAATACACATAATTGAACATTTTTGGTCAAAAATGATGTTTACATGGACATACTGCCACATCCGTACATTACTGTCGATGTAGAAATATGAGAGTGTGTGTGCGTATGTCTGGCTGTGTGTGGTGTGCATTTTTGGCATCAATATATTCAAATTTCACAAATGTGTATTATCCGGCAATAGTCAATGTTTTTTCTATGGTCTGGGTGTATAAGTATGTGTGTTTGTACGTGTGTGAATTGTTTACGTTATAACGTAAACATTTTTCGAATATTGGCTCATTTGAAATGCAAAACAATGGATATTATTATTGGACCCAGTGTTTGCAACATGCATCATCGGCATCAGCAGCAGCAACAGAACCCAGAATAGTAAAATACAATATCCGCTGTTACTTAGTTTTACTACTACGGCGCGGTAATACAAAAAACAACAATTCGACTAATACTCTCTAATGATTAAATGCTGCTATTCGATAATCATTTACTATGAGGTTTTTTGGCGTACTTGGTTGGCTGTTGTAATATGCATATCGAAGTGATTATGTAGTTCAATTGGTGGGATTAAGGAGGAAAATGTTATTTTGTAATAAATCCACGCCTGGCGATAGACCTTGAAAAATATTTTTTTAAATAAATCACGCCTGGCGATAGACCTTGAAAAATATTTTTTTTAAAAATCCACGCCTGGTGATAGACCTTGAAAAATATTTTTTTTTAAAAATCCACGCCTGGCGATAGACCTTGAAAAATATATTTTTAAAAAATCCACGACAGAGGATAGACCTTGAAAAATATTTTTTTAAAAAATCCACGACAGAGGATAGACCTTGAAAATATTTTCTTAAAAAATCCACGCCTGGGGATAGACTTTAAATTTGTTAAGAAATCCACACCTTATGTTGGGCCCTTAAAATATCTTTTAATAAATCCACGCCTTGTGTTGGGCCCATAAAAATATTTTAATAAATCCACGCCTTGTGTTGGGTCCCTAAAAAATTTTAATAGATCCACGCCTTGTGTTAAGTCCTTGCGATAGATTTTAAAAATATTTTTTTTTATCCAGGCCTATTGGAGGTCTTTAAAAATATTTTTTTAAAAATCCACCCCATTTTCGTTTCTATACCCTTCACCACACTATGGTACAGGGTATGATGACTTTGTGCTTATGTTTGTAAAAGGCAAAAGAAAACGGGATAGACACATGGTTCCTTTTGAGAATATGCATAGAATCACACAATAAGTCGATTTATGCATGTCCGTCCGTTCGCCTGTCTGTCAATGTTAAATTGTAAAGGAAGTACAGGTCGCATTTATGATCCGATTTGGATGAAATGTGGTACAAGTCATTTATTTGGTCCAAGGACGAACCCTATTGAAATTGGGAAAAATCGGCTCAGATTTAAATATAGCTCCCATATATATTTTCGTCCGATTTAAGGTAAATGGTGTACCAAAGTCACCATATGGGAAATTACAAAATTCTTTTAAAATTCCATTAAAAAAAATTTGAAAATTTTTTTTGCGAGCACATTTATGATTTTTGGTACATAGGTTAAGAAAAATATGCTGATTCGAAATCTGTTCGCGTTCACAAATTCGGATGCTGCGCACAAAAGTTATAGCGGTTTTAAATCTTGTATTTCAAATATATATTAAATGGATTCCTATTCGTTGTAATTCGTTTCTTCACAAATGCTTAAACACCATTGTTTTCTTTGCATACTAGTCAAATCACACTGAAATACGGTTTAATAGTCGCGAAAAACAAATAGAAACATGAAGATATAGAAAAATAAAATAAATTAATTTTTGAATTAAAACAATTTTTTTTTTTTGAATTTTCGATTTTTTTAGTATGGTTAAGAGGATACGGTTTTGCCTTAATCTTCTAAAATATACGACGCTTTCTTCTGCAAATTCTTTTAGATGATTGTTAAATATCGGCAGATTCATCTGATAAGAGTTTCGACGTCATTAATGGCTAAATATATTGCATTTACAATACATAAAAATGATCAATATTGAAAAGCTTGCAATTCGCGAATTAATTGAAATCAGTTGATGCGCATGCGATTTTCGTATAAACCGAATCAATGTCTTTCAATAATTATTAATTTTTCAATGTTTAATTTAGCGGTCAAAGTGTGCCACTCGATGCACTTTACTATGCAAAAACCCTAAAAATGGCTAAAAATCACGCAACGTGCATACGATTTTTATGCGCATCCGATTTTAGTAATCTCCTATGAAAATACGCAAAAGGACACCTATTTTAAAAGGATCGGTTAAGAACCGCGGATGTGCCTCCACAATCAATTTTGGATAAAATACGCATATTATTCGCGTATCGATGTATTTTTGACCTATTTCCATGCAGATTCGCGAATTTGACAATACAAGCATAAATGCATGTAAAATTAATTCGAAGAAAACCGCGATTATTTACGCGAATTTGTCAAAATAAGTTTTTGCAGTTTTTCCCACATTCAAGGTACCTATATCCGCCGTTTTAATGGGCGGAATTGAACATGGATGGGCTCATTAGATCCGGCACGTAAAAAAACTAAAATCACGCGGGGTTCCACGGAATTTGAATGGACTTTCTTAATTTTAGACTAAAAAAATATGTTTTTTATAAAAATTTACGCACTAAATTTTCGTCTTTGGAACCCAATTGCAAAGAAGCTACAGTGAGCACATTCATGAGATATACACTAAACGAAGCAGAATCACGAGTTCTACGATCCTATAATTAGTTTATTCTATTGTCTGGATGCGCATCCTAATTATAAGAAAAATTCAAAAAACACCGAAAATCCGGCTTCAAAATGTCAGCATCCATTTTGGGTGGATGCAGTGATTATATCGAAAAATCATACATTAGAACCATATTGTCCATGGGGTATTCTGCAACTTAGTCACTGATCGCATGTGTGTGCGTTGTGTAGTTTAGCCACAAATCGGGAACGAACACAAAAAAACTCGTTGGCTTCAACACATTTTCACCCATTTTTTTACATTACCACCATCACAGCTTCCACGCAACTTATTATTTATTACCAATATTTCAAGATTTTGACAAGAACACTTCATTTTATAGAATTGAATTTAAATTATATGCAATATGTTCATATTTCGCGAGTTATAACCTTGCAAACCTCAGCTTCAAGGAATTTAAAAGATTTTTGTAATTTCCCATATATATTTCGATTTGCAGGAAATTTGGCACAGCGTACTGGATTAAGTCTAGAATGAGGTGTGCTATGTTTCGAAAAAATCGGTTCAGATTTAGATATAGCTCCCATATTTTTATATTCGTCCGATTTAATCTAAATGGTGCACCAAAGACCCTATATATATTTCGATCTTCGTCAGATTTAAGGTAAATTGTGTACCAAAATCCCTATAAATCTTTCGATTTGCACGAAATTTGGCATAGCGTAATGAATTAGGCCTAGAATGATGTGTGCTGAGTTATACGAAAATCGGTTCAGATTTAGATATTGCTCCCATATATAGGTTCGTCCGATTTTATGTAAATGGTACACCAAAGTCCCTGTATATCTTTCGATTTGCACGAAATTTGGCACAGCGCAATGAATGAGGTATAGAATGATGTGAGTTAAGTTTCCTGAAAATCGGTTCAGATGTAGATATAGCTCCCAAATATAGGTACGTCCGATTTAAGGTAAATGGTGTACCAAAGTCCCTATATATCTTTCGATATGCACGAAATTTGGCATAGAGTACTGAATTAAGTCTAGAATGATGTGTTCAAAGTTTCGTGAAAATCGATTCAGATTTAGATATAGCCCCCATATAGAGTTTCGCCCGATTTTAGGTAAATAGTCCACTAAAGTCCCTATATATCTTTCGATTTGCACGAAATTTGGCACAGAGTAATACATAATGTCTAGAATGTTGTGTGTTAAGGTCTAGAATTATGTGTGTTAAGTTTCGTTAAAATCGGTTCAGCTTTAGATATAGCTCCCATATATATAACTTCGTCAGATTTAAGGTAAATTGGTTATAACTCGCATATATATATATATATATATTCATCCGATTTTAGTTAGTTGGTGCACCAAAGTCCCCGAAAATCATTCGTACTGAAGTAATATAAATTAGTCTCTGGCAAGTTTCAATAATATCGGTTCAGATATAGATATAAAAGAAAAACGCGACGTCTGTTAGGATACATAGGTAGAATATATCCAAAGTGGTGAGGGGTATATATATATATATATAGTCGGCCCAGTCCGATTTTACTACTTTCCTTTCTGGTTTTGGTACTGGCATTTGGGGTTCTTCCTTTAATTTTTCAAAGCGGCCCCCAGACAAATTTTCGTTGAAGATTCTAATAAATTATGTTCCAAAATACATGTGTACGTAATTTTTTTCGCTTTGGCTAATTAGTCATGGTTTTACTTCGTGTGTGTATTTAGGTATGTGTGGCATTGTGCGCCTTCTTAAAAAATGTCAAAAGTTTTGTAAAAACATTTGTCAACTGGGGAGGGGAAATTGTAAAACAAAACGGAAACAATAGCAGCAATAAAAAGAATAAAAACGGAAACAGTATTTGAAACAAACCGAAATAAATTTGTGTTTTGAATTTACCTGACTGACACAGACACGCTAACATAACGATTTACGTATGTATTTATGTATGTACTTATATGCAGACAAAAGAAAAACGGCCTAAGACGGTGGTAATTATTTTACCGCAGGAATTGAAGCGTGGAGAGAATAGGGAGGCCGGACGGTGGTGACAGTTTGTGGTTCTCAGAGAGGTATGAGCGAGGAAATTTGGGAGGCCTGAAGGCCCTTAGCAATTTTTTCAGGAGCATATGACCCCCCAAAATTCTAGAATAAAATCCGTCATCGATTTAAAGTCAATCAAAGAACTTCTTGTTTTAAATCCAGATTTTTTTCCCTCGGTAAAAACAGATTTTCTTTTGCATCCCCTTTATACCTCGTTTTGCTGCTTTGGCTTATCGCAGTACGCCTGCCAGATCAACTTTACACAACTGCAAAACTTTACTAATTTATAATAATCATTTTTCATTTCACCTGCAATCGTAAGCGGAAGAAAAACAACTAGGCAATCCCTTAATGCTTCTGGTAGGATAACATCCCATCCCCCTCCGCCACCAACACCAGCAGCACCCTCTCGCTCTGCAATTGAAACACGCATTATTCACTTCAATTTCTCATAAAAACAACTACAACAAAACAAAAAACCCGATGTCTGCAAAGAAATGAAATGTTTGATAATTTATGGCATTTAATTTTCTAACACAACTTAAATTTGTTTCCAACAACAACAACAAAAAAACCTAACCAGAACAACAAAAACACATCCGAATCCGTTCTGCTATATTTACAATGCCTGGCGAGACATTCCGCACGGAAACGGCTCATGTAAAACGGGGACTGCTGCCATAGGTAAGGGAGAACTTTCCGAATGACAAGAAAACGTGGCCTTAACACCTCAACCATGCGATCCGAGGCTTTGGCGGGCTAAGTCAATCCGCATAATGTCTGCCTGGCAATACGGGTGCGAGTGTGTGGGTAGAGGTAAGATTTTAATTTAAATTTTATACGCGCAGCAATAATAAAATCCTGAAAATAAAATAAATTCATTCCTGCACGCATCAAAAAAATCGGCTACATGGCTGACTTGGGCATCGGGATTTGAATGAACAAAATTTAGAAATTAAGGGAAAGGGGGAAAAAAACAAATTCAAATGTTTAGTAAATTTTAAGGACCTGTGAAAGGCGTGGATTTGTTAAAAAAATATATTCTTAAGGTCCTAAGGCAGGATTTATTAAAAATATATTGTCTCAAAGTCCTAAGGCAGGCGTGTATTTATGAAAAAATATTTTCTTAAGAAATATTTTCTTAATTGTAAATAAAGTACAGGTCGCATTTATGATCCGATTTGGATGAAATTTGGCATAGGTCACTTATTTGGCCCAAGGACGAACCCTATTGAAATTGGGAAGAATCGTTTTAGATTCAGATATAGCTCCCATATATATTTTCGTCCGATTTAAGGTAAATGGTGCACCAAAGTCCCTGTATATCATTCGATTTGCACGAAATTTGGCAGAGCGTTCTGTATTAGGTGCAGAATGATGTGTGCTGCGTTTGGTGAAAATCGGTTCAGATGTAGATATAGCTCCCATATATAGTTTTGCTCCTATATATAGTTTGCACCAAAGTCCCTATATATCTTTCGATTTGCACGAAATTTGTCACAGCGTAATGAATGAAGTATAGAATGATGTGTGTTAAGTTTCCTGAAAATCGGTTCAGATTTAGATATAGCTCCCATATATATTTTCGTCCGATTTAATGTAAACAGTGCACCAATGTCCCTATATATCTTTCGATTTCCCCGAAATTTAGCATATCGTATTCAATTAAGTCTAGAATGATGTGCGCTAAGTTTCGTGGAAATCTGTTTAGATTCAGATATAGCTCCCATATATAATTTCGTCCGATTTAAGGTAAGTGGTGTACCAAAGTCCTTTAATATCTTTCGGTTCGCACGAAATTTCGCACACCGTAGTGAATATTTTCTCAAGGACCTAAGGCAGGCTCGGATTTTTTAAAAAAATTAGTTTTCCAATGATCAATGATCCTTGTTGGTGGAGGGTATAAATGTTCAGCCCAGCCTTAAAGTCGTTTTCATTTGTTCTCATTCATTAAAATGATTTTGATTTATATTTACCCAAAAATTCCCACATGATTTGAGATTTAAATTTCTATGAAATCAGCAATGAACCATGCTCTCTTTTCGTTTTTTTATTTCGATTCTTAGTTCATAAATTTCATGGTTATAAATAACAACAAAATATGTCAAAATACCGCATATAAACATAATTCAAAACAAGAAATTCGAATTTTAATTGGATATGGCAGACCGACTGCAACAAAAAAAGGACATATAAGGACGAACGATAAAAAAACACAAAGGTATTCGGCAACACCAAACAAAAATCTCACCACACTTTTGTGCATTGTATTGTGTCCTGTCGGCGTTGTGTAAAACACGTCTTGTAATCACGTCTAAGGGTTAATTATCAAATTAAAAAAATTCCAAAAACAAAAACAACGAATTGCCTTTGTCTTGTTTTTTGTATGCGAAGGGCTGTTGTCATTGTTGTTCTAATTTGCGACGTTTTTACGCTTCGAAATAAATTAAGTGTAATAAATTATGTTAAAGGTACGTACAAATAACACGAATTAAAAATGTTTTTCATTTTTCATTCAATTGTGAATAAACGGCACAAAAATTCATACTTTGCTGCCGATTCGAATAATGAAGAGAGGGACAGGGGGTTACTGACTTGCTACTAGAAGATTTTGTAAAGGGCAAAGTTCTTTGTTTAATTGAAAGTCTTGAATCGATGGTAGAAGGTATGTTATTACCTTTGTTGTGGTGTTGATAGGTCTCTAACAGAATTTATTTTTAATAAAATCAATGATTTCGAATGTCGTTAAAAAAATCAAGTATTTATGGGTCGATAGTGGCGTGGATTTACAAAGAAAATTTATGAATTTAAAAAAATACCTATAGAGACTTCGAATTTTTACGGAATATTTTTCCGAGGCCTATGAGAGGCGGGGATTTATTGATTCGAATTGGATGAAATTTGGCACAACACATTTTTTGGCCCAAGGACGAACCAACCCTATGGAAATTGGGACAAATCGGTTCAGATTTAGATATGGCTCCCATATATATTTTCGTCTGATTTCATGTTAATGGAGCACCAAAGCCCCTATATATCCTTCGATTTGGACGAATTTTGGTATAGCGTACTGAATTAAGTCGAGAATTGTGTGTGATAAGTTTCGTGAAAATCGATTCAGATTTAGATATAGCTCCCATATATATTTTCGTCCGATTTTCGGTAAATGGAGCACCAAAGTCCCTGAAAATTGAAAAAAATTGAAGGGTACTAAATGTCTCCACAAAAAATTTTAAATATAGGTCTGGTAGCCCCATTATAACGGTACCTCCTAATTTTCAGTATTTTCGGGGTTTTGATCGTATTTTCCTGCCGAATTAGCTGTAATTCAATATTTTGAGTTCTTAAGAGGTACCAAATCTCTCCACAAAAAATTATGAATATAGGTCAAATTTTTCGGATAGCCCCCATATAAGGGTACCCCCAATTGTCAGTATTTTGGGGTTTTTGAGCTCGTTTTTCAAATCGGTTCAAATTTAGATATAGCTCCCATACACATTTTCTTCCGATTTTATGTAAATGGTGCACCAAAGTCCCTATATATCCTTCGGTTTGCACGAAATTTGGATTTATGTGGCCGAATGCACAAAACATACTGAAATAAGCGTGACCTAACATGTGACAAGTTTCGATGACATCGGTTTAGGTTACGATATTTTGCTTTAAATTTATCTTCATAATTTTGTCCCATTGTAAGAAGCAACTCTATATCTGACCAAAATTTAGTATAGGTTGCAGAATGACATGTTTAATTTCATGCTACGTCTGATAGGATCTGTTGAATATACCCAAAGTGGTCAAGGATATCATATAGTCGGCCCCGTTCGATTTTACTACTTTCCTTACTGGTTTATATAAAAATAGTTATCTGATTTGTTCCGCGTTTTGAGTTTGGTTCTAGGACACTGTTGTTATCATTTCACCTGCGGAAGATAGCGAGATAAAAAATTAGAACGTAAGATTCCACAATGAACGGTTGACGCATTTAGACCTAGCCCCTGTGTGGAGGTTCCTGAAGGAGTGGACCGATATTCTCCATTTTCGAATTTGAACTAAGTTTGGAAGAAATAATAAGATGGGCAAAGTTCGGATGAAATCTAAACTTTCTGAAACGTATTTGGTCCAAAGAAACTTGGGGTCTAGAACCAATATGTCGATGAGGCACATTTTCATCGTGTTAAATTGTATTAGCCATAAGGCTGAGGGTATAATTATCCATTAAAAATTTCGGAAATTTGTATTATGGTTTACATAATCCGTTTTTTAGAAACGTCGTTATAAATCCACTTTTCGGTATGTTCCCTATATTTTCATTTCTAGTACCTGTCAGTATATCTATGGTGGAGGGTATCCAAAGTTCGGCCCGGCCGAACTTAACGCTTTTTCACTTGTTAAAGAATAGTTTTTTCTAAGACCATATTTTTTCTAAAAAAAATATTTTTTCAGGGTCTACACAAGGCGTAGAGTTTTGAAGATTTTTTTCTGGATCTAAACAAGGCGTGGATTTTAAAGGATGATTTTTTCGGGTCTACACAAGGCATAGATTTTTAAAGGATGATTTTTTCGGGGTCTACAAAAGGCGTAAATTTCCATATTTCTATATTTTTTATATTCTTCACAATTAATTTACACGTCCTGTTTTTATGACTTCCATCATTATCACCCTTCACCTGACCCTCTTCATTTAAAGTTAATTTTTATGTGTGCACATTGCGCACATATTTACACAAATATAAATGTTTATCTGTCATGCCCTTTATATAAATGTTGTTCTTTTCCCCGATGCTGCTGTTTTTGTTGTTGTTGTTATGTCACTGACTTTTGCAAGTGGTCGAGTGTGTGTGTGTGTGTGAGTGTACGTGCGTATATGTCACATTACAATTATAATGCAACAGCCAAGTTAACATCAGACGGAATAATCAGGAGGTAGAAAAAGTTAAATTGCCATGAGTGGCAAACAGCCAGACACAAACACATACACACAGATCATATTTATATATACATATGTATATATTGTTGGTAGAAAGTGTAAAGTGACCACACAGATGGAAATCAAGATGGAGGATGTGGAGGGTTGTTGGTATACATTTTAATAGAAATATATTTTTCTCATAATTTGTGGTCCTGTCGGGGAGCTGAGATCGAGTATAAACTTCGACCAAGGTATTAAGAAGGAGTCTTTGGAATTTTAGGTTTTATTTCTCCTTAGCCCTTCAAATTTTTACAAGTTATGACCTTGCGAATAAAAGTAAGCCACTTTCTCCGAGTCAGGATATATAAACGAGTCCATTTATATATAAAATTCAAATTTTTTTGCCTCAAAAGCAAAATGACTTAATAACTATATTTGCGTATTTGCCTTCATTATGTATTTTATTTATTTTTTGGTGAGTCTCAATTTTAATGTAGATCCACATACAAGATTGAAATTGGTTTCAAGCAGAGGAGTAGTTCGTCAGCCCTTCCTCAATCTTCAACGTTCCCATTAGTAGTTCCAAAATTGGCTGCTTACTTCCATAGGCTTCAGACCTTGAGGAAACGAAGAGAGCTACTGGGGTCTATAATGTTTTTTGATGGAACTTCTATCCTCTATATTGAGCTGCATCGCCGCCTCTGACAACTCAATTTTAAACAGGACAAATTGTTGTTATTATATCAGCACTTTGGTTCTTTGTGCAAGGCCATCAGCAGATACTATTAAAATCGAGGAGAATTTGCAGATAAATATGTGAGTGTGTGAGAAAGTATATATGTATTTTTATATTGTTATTAAATACATGCAAATATAAAAATTATACAGGGGAACCTCTCTAATAACACATCATAATGTTTGAATGTTTGAAGAATATTTTTCCAAGGTCTCTAGGAGGGGTGGATTTATAAGAGCATATGTTTTCAGGGTCCATAAGAGGCGTGGATTTATTAAAGAATATTTTTTCAGGGTCCATAAGAGGCGTGGATTTATTAAAGAATATTTTTTCAGGGTCCATAGGAGACGTGGATTTATTAAAGGATATTTTTTCAGGGTCCATAAGAGACGTGGATTTATTAAAGAATATTTTTTCAGGGTCCATAGGAGGCGTGGATTTATTAAAGAATATTTTTTCAAGGGCCTATAAGATGCGTGGATTTATTAAAGGATATTTTTCCAAGGTCCATGAGAGGGGTGGATTTATTAAATGATATGTTTTCAAGGTCCATAAAAGGCGTGGATTTATTAAAGAATATTTTTTCAGGGCCCATAAGAGGCGTGGATTTATTAAAGAATATTTTTTCAAGGTCTATAAGAGGCGTGGATTTATTAAATAATATTTTTTCAAGGGCCAACTGAGGCGTGGATTTATTAAAGAATATTTTTTCAAGGTCTATAAGAGGCGTGGATTTATTAAAGAATATCTTTTCAGGGATCCATCAGAGGCGTGGATTTATTAAAGAATATTTTTTCAGGGTCCATAAGAGGCGTGGATTTATTAAAGAATATTTTTTCAGGGTCCATAAGAGGCGTGGATTTATTAAAGAATATTTTTTCAGGGTCCATAAGAGGCGTGGATTTATTAAAGAATATTTTTTCAGGGTCCATAAGAAGCGTGGATTTATTAAAGAATATTTTTTCAGGGTCCATAAGAGGCGTGGATTTATTAAAGAATATTTTTTCAGGGTCCATAAGAGGCGTGGATTTATTAAAGAATATTTTTTCAGGGATCCATACAAGGCGTGGATTTATTAAAGAATATTTTTTCAGGGTCCATAAGAGGCGTGGATTTATTAAAGAATATTTTTTCAGGGTCCATAAGAGGCGTGGATTTATTAAAGAATATTTTTTCAGGGTCCATAAGAGGCGTGGATTTATTAAAGAATATTTTTTCAGGGTCCATAAGAGGCGTGGATTTATTAAAGAATATTTTTCAAAGTCCATAAGAGGCATGGATTTATTAAAGAATATTTTTCAAGGTCCAGCTGAGGCGTGGATTTATTAAAGAATATTTTTCAAAGTCCATAAGAGGCATGGATTTATTAAAGAATATTTTTTCTACTACTTCCAAAGACGTGAAATTGAAATTTCTTGTATTACAGGTTCCACAGTGTCCTGTATTTTGTTTAATTTTTTCACAAATTTTCCATACACACATACACCCATATATGTGTACGTCTGTGTGTGTATTATTTATTTTATTGGTCCCCATTGTTGTGATTTTATTGACTGAAAAACTTTTATGACAATAGAGATATGAAAATGTATGCCAGAACTACATCATGCAGTCGGTTGTGGATCCAGAAGGCCATGCATGCAGTTCCATTTTTTTGTGTATGCTTGGCCTACACTTTGATCTGGAGAGTGGTGAGAGAGAGGCCAAAGGGGGGCCAAATAAATTTGTCGATAAATACAAAATAAATTTTATATATTTCATATCAATGATATGTTTTATAGATATATTTTAATTTTTTTTCTTCATGTGTGTTGTTTCCAATTTTGTGTGTGTGTGTTTTGATGACCTCAGGGATTGAGTAAAAATGCACATAAAGGATATATAGAACAAAAACTAAAATAACAGAGAATATGGTCAGTGTATGGCATGACAATATCAATATTGATAACATTTTTCTAATAGTTTAGCAAATTAAAGGCCTGGACACAATTTATATTTTTTGATAATTGGAAAATGGTAGAGAGGACACAGAATTATTTTATAAAATTCTTTTCAAGGATCTTAAACAGGCGTAGATTTATTAAAATATTTTTCCAAGGACCTACACAGACTTGAACTTATTAAAATATTCTTCAAGGCCTTACAACAGGCGTGGATTTATTAAAATATTTTTTTCAAGGACCTACAAC
This sequence comes from Musca vetustissima, assembly GCF_032173495.1. NCBI lineage: Eukaryota > Metazoa > Arthropoda > Insecta > Diptera > Muscidae > Musca > Musca vetustissima. Next base: position 27,338 of record NW_026878594.1, on the reverse strand, counting down.
AGGTGTGGACTTAATAAAATATTTTTTCGGGACCTATAACAGGCGTGGATAAAAATTGTTTAAGATTTTTTTAAAGTAAATTTTAATGAATATTTTTTTTTAAATATATTTTAAAACCATTTCCCTGTTTCAGTAATTAATTGAAAGTGAAATGTAATTTCTCTATTTTCTTCTTATTTTTTTTGTTAATTACTAAACTTTTCATCGTGATAATTTACAGTCTGAGTAGATAATATCTGGACCATTATTTTTCCGGTTATAAGCATTTACTTGCTAGCAGACGTAATAAAACAGAAAACCCCCACCAAAACAAGAACAACACCACCAGCAATAAATATAAACCAAGAAAAAAAGGGTTATTTGGCCGAGAAAAAGTCCATAATATAAATAATGTCTTTAATATTCGTATGGAGTTATTTTTGGTGGAATGTTGACTAACGAACTGTATTACGGAAATTATACGAGGGGTGGCAAAAAGGACTGGGTATACATAGAAAGACTGGAGGACCGGTATGTGTATGTAGTGACAACGAAGAGGCAACGTGTCTTAAAAGGAGGACCTTAGAGACAACATTATAGAGATTGGGACTAATTTTTTAAAGCGTCCTCGCTGACATATATTAAACTATGCAAATGTTTACCAGAACTCCAATGTTCTGCTCCACTAGGTATAATTTAGTCGTCGTATGCTATTTGAAAAGGTGCATTTCAAACCGATGCCCTAAAAATAATGTTTTATTAGAAATTTGTCATAATAGTTTAATTTTTATACCCTACACAACTGTGTTGTCAGAGTTTGCAACGCCGCATGAGGTTCCGGTTATGTCATTATTATGAAAAGGAACAACATTTGAATTTTTAGGAATAATTTGTTTACTCCAGGAAAACATAATTTGGAAAAAAATGCCGCAGAGGAGCTATTGACCTTTAATTGATCAAGAGAGTGCATACAGGCTCCATATAAGATACGTACAGCTCAGTGGCTATTGTGTAGGGTATCAGATGACCGACTATACTGCTCTCCTTACTGGCTTCACGTATCATCTATAAAGAGACCACGTCTCAGTTTAGATATTTTGGAGGTCCTACTCAAGTTTCCCACTGAAGTGGCTGATACATGGCATATAGTGTTTCAGAGGAAAAACAATTTCTTGCAGGAAATTTCCAATATAAATCCATTGGAAGGAGCTGCAATTCGGAATTACGGATTTTTTGAATGTGAAAAATAACTATGCAGAAATGTAACATGCTTTCCATGTCCTGACATATCCCCCATATAAATGTGCCGTCGCATTTTTCTCATTATCAAAATTTTTACGCACAGTTTTCACTCGAAAAAGCTAAAAAAAAATCCTGGTTGCAGAAAACGTTCGGTATATGTTCCGCCCCTTTTTATGCCTCCACTTCAAATATTGTTCCTCTTACATAATCATCGAAGACTCCATATAGTATGTATCTTGAGCAACAGAATAAAATTCTATGTCGATGTATTCATGTCCGCCTAACTCTCTACCTGTCTGTATGTGTGTTAAAATCGCGATAGAGCGCAATATTTGGGATATGTTTTTGCTTTGCTATATTGGCCACGTTTTGATATAGCCCCGAGATATTGGTATTATGAGGATTTTCGACACGATTTTCAACGGAATTGGCTGTAGTTTGCTACGTTTGCTTTTCATTGGATATTAAATCTTCACACCGATAAGTATTAATATTGGTTCACTTTTTAGGGTACCCCCAATTATTCGGTATTTTGGGAGCTTTAGTCACGTTTGTCAACTGAATCACTGGTAAATTGGTATTTTCAATTCACTTCGGCTATCAGATCTGCCTATGAACAATTAAAATTGACTAAGGTTTCCGGATTGCCGCACATATATCGGTAACAGGCAAAAAGAAACGAGGTAGACATGGCTCCTTTTGAGAATATGCACAGAATCACTTTCTGAGTCGATTTATGCATGTCCGTCTGTTGATGTTAAATTATAAACAAAGTACAGGAAGCATTTATGATCCGATTTGTATGAAATTAGGAACAAGTCACTTATTGGACACAAGGACGAACCCTGCTGAAATTAGAGAAAATCGTTTCAGATTTACATATAGCTCACATAAATATTTTCGTCCGATTTTAGGTAAATGGTGCACCAATGTCCGTAACTATCCTTCGATTTGCACAAAATTTGGCATAGCGTGCTAAATTGAGTCTAGAATAATATGTGCTAAGTTTCGTGAAAATCGGTTCAGATATAGATATATATTTTCGTCCGATTTAATGTAAAAAGTGTACCAAAGTCACTATATATCTTGCGATTTGCACGATATTAGGCATAGTATACTTAATTAGCTCTAGAATGATGTGTTTTAAGTTTCCTGAAAATCGTTTCAGATTATATATATAGATATAGCTCCCATATACGGTGGTTGTCACGTAATTTAAAAATTTTCTGTGATAAACATTTGTTGATCAGCCCTCGATGTGTTGGAAGTATTAAAAAAAATTAATACAGAGCACTTAGATATACTCGCTTAAGAGATTAAGTGTGAAACTAGAAAATTATTCCACGCAATTTTTCTATAAGGAACGGTTTTTACGAGAACATGGGTGGCGGATGATAGATGCCAAGCAACGGCTCTGATTGGCTTTAACATGGCGAAGTCCAGGCTTATCTTGGTCCCTCTTTCATCTCAATTGTGGACACTGACCTCCCCGCGATGTCACCTGGGGTAGCTATATTCATCACCCGATGAAATAGTGAGCTAATATGTGCCGCGAGTTCACCCATAAGAACAATAAAAATATGGGTTGAGGCGTCGGAAAACCCAACCTATTATGAAAAAGCTAAGAAAAAGAAAACCAAACCCACCTAATATTGAAGACCCCCGAATCTCCACTTGGAATGTGCGCACATTGTACAGAACAGGAGCAGTTTTCGCCGTGGCGGATGTACTCAAGAAGTACAAAGTCGATATTATTGCCTTAGAGGTAATGCGATGGAAAGGGGGAGGCGTAAATAAATCAGACGATTACGCACTGTATTATAGCAACCATGACACGAGACATGAATTTGGCTGCGGATTTATGGTTAACATGAGAATAAAAGACCTCGTCTACAGATTCACTCCAGTAGATGAGCGAATTGCTATAATCCGTATAAAAGCGAAGTTCTTCTACACCAGTCTTATTTGCGCACATGCTCCGACTGAGGACAAATATCAGCAGACCAATAACATATTTTACGAGCGCCTAGAAACAGCATATGACCGCTGCCCTAGCCATGACATTAAAATTCTGCTAGGAGATTTTAATGCAAAAATCCGAATGGAAAATATCTTTGGCCCCACCGTCGGAAAATTCAGCCTTCATGAAGAAACATCCGACAACGGCCCGAGGTTGATTGACTTCGCGGCAGCAAAAAACATTGTAGTTAGCAGCACCAGATTCAAGCATCTCGATATACCACCACCTGCCACCTGGTTTTCTCCTGATCAAGCAACAAGAAATCAAATTGATCACGCTGTGATAGACGGAAGACATTCATCCAGTGTATTAGACGTTCTATCGATCCGAGGATCGAATATCGATTCGGACCACTACCTTGTGGCAGCCAAGGTTCGTACTCGTCTTAATGTAACATCAAAAGTTCGATCTAACACAACACGGAAACTCGACGACGAAAAGCTTCAAAGCCTACTGGATCAACTTACCCACCCGCTTGACGAAAGCACTTCTTGTCCCGATGGGAAAGAATTGCCCACTTCCTACAAACTGCAGCAAAAGCAACACTCGGTTATTAAAAACCACCATCAAGAAACTTATGGTACGATCAGAATTGTCGTAATGTTACCAATGTGAAAAACGCAGCGTATAGGGCAACCCTGCAGAAAGTAGCAACACGTAATGTGATGGAGAATTATCGGGAGAACATGAGAGAGGGGAAACGTTTTTCAGATAAATGAAGAAAGAACAAGAAAAACGTGAGTGTGAGCAAATCGAGATGTACAGGAGCCAGAATGAAGTCCGAAAATTCTACCAACGAGTAAAACACCAAACCGAAGATTTTGGTGCAGGCACATCCTCCTGTAGAGATGAAGAAGGAAACCTGGAGACAGATATTGACAGCGTGCTGAGGATCTGGAAGGAGCATTTTGAAAAACTTCTGTTATCAAATAGTGGCTGTGAAGAAGATACCCCAGAAGCAATAAGAGATGACGGTATAGAGTGTATACCACCTAGCCCTGATGAGGTGAGAATAGCAATGAATCGGCTGAAGAACAATAAATCAGCAGGAGCCGATGGGTTACCAGTCGAACTATTCAAGACTGGTGGTCAGATGCTGGTCAGGAGCATGTACCAGCTGATTAGTACAATTTGGCTAGATGAATGCATGCCCAATGATTGAAACCTCAACATCCTGTGTCCCGTATGCAAAAAAGCAGACAAGACGATATGTGTCAACTATAGAGGAATTAGCCTTCTTCCCATCGCATATAAAGTGAAACGTATTTTCAGAAAAAAGAACCTGAGCGTGAGCAAATCGAGATGTACAGGAGTCAGGAGGAAGTCCCGAAATTTTACCAATGAGTAAAACACCAAACCAAAGGCTTTGGTGCAGACAGTTGAAGATGGAAACCTGGTGACGTATATATATAGAATGCTGATGATATGGAAGGAGGATTTTGAAAAGCTTCTGGTATCAAATAGTGCATGTGAAGAAGATACCCCAGAACCAATAAGAGATGACGGTATAGAGTGTATACCACCTAGCCAAGATGAGGTCAGAATACCAATTAATCGGCTAAGAATAATTAAGCAGAAGGAACCGATGGGTGACCAGCCGAACTATTCTAGGCTGGTGGTCAGATGCTGGCCAGGAACATGCACGAGCTGATTAATACAATTTGGCTAGGGAAATGCATGTCCAATGATTGAAATCTCAACATCCTGTGTCCCGTATGCAAAAAAGCAGACAAGACGATATGTGTCAACTATAGAGGAATTAGTTTTCTTCCCATCGCATATAAAGAGCTACCCAGTGTGCTGTGTATACGTGGATATCGACATAGTCAGTCGTATCGAGCTGCAGCGACTACGCTGACTTGGCCATATTGTGCGAAAGAATGAGAATGGCCCAACTCAAAAGGCATATAAAAGCGAGCCTACTGATGGCTCACGCAGAAGTGGAAGGCCGCGACTTAGATTAGAGGAAAGATAAAGTAGAAGACAACATCTCGGAACATGGTCTTTCAAGTTGGAGGAGATGCACAAAAGACCGACGCGCTTGGAAATCTTTTTTAAGCTCGGCTTATAGAACAACCGCTCTGTAACAAGCCAGCTACTAGTAAGTAAGTACTAGCATTTTGCTCAAGTGAAGTTCCTGAAACTTTGGCATTCTGGGTTCCTCAAGGGTAAAAAATGTTTCGCATGTGAAGTCCCCGTTCGAAGGTCTGACGAATTTTCTAACACGGGTGTCTGTATTTAACTACGTCGTTTTATCTGAAGATGAAAATTCGCCTGTCTGATAATTTACAATGACATGTCCCAAACGATTTACGAAGTATTGAATGCACACAGCGTGGTGGAGGGTATTAGAAATTCGACTCAGTCAAATTTATCGATGTTTTTACTTGGTATTCCTTTTCCGAATCTTCAAGGTGGAGGGTATAAAACTGTCAACTGGGACTTAACAAACATAGCACAAATAGATCGTGTATTGAAAAATAAGAATCTGCTTAATAATTGCTGAATTCTATGGGCCATTAGGACTATAATCCTTAATTCTGCAATAGCAGAGACTTTTAAAATAAAAATAATAATAATCGATGTTTTGAAAGATTTTTAAGAACGATCTGCTAATTTTTCAAAAGGATTATCAATCTCCTTGCCCTGCTCCCCTCGTTCTCATAAATACATTGACATGATATTCACTTTCCCCCCAAAAAAACGCACCGACAATTTTCCTGAAATATTTGTTGTTGTTATTTCTGCACCCATTAACAGCTGGAGAACAATTGAAACACCAGCCCGAAAAGAATTTTTTTCGGTGTCTATATACAACAACAAACATTTTTCAGGAAACTACATTTTTATGCACTTAACGATGGGACGACGACGATGGCAGCAATAACACGGCAAAGCAACGAGGAAACGAAAGAAAAGAAGAAACAAAGCACACCATAGCAGGAGGAGAATGGAATGAAAGAAAAGACGAGCAAAAGGATTTTCGTGCAATTTTACAATTACAATTTTCATGCTATTAACGGGACTAATTGCACTTAAAAAGTTGAAATATTGCTGCTGTGTGCAATAACAAACAAGGCGCTCGACAAATGGGGAGAGGAGGTGTGGGTGTGAGCTGAGATATTCGGTGGTAGCTGGCAACAATAACAATGGTCATAACACAGAAAATGGTAGCAAGGAGAATAAAAACGACAACAATGCCTTTTAATGGAACAGTGCTTTACTATGGGTCATGCCCACCCAGGAAGGGGGTATATTACTCCTTTTTGAAAAAAAGACAGGAAAAAATGCAGAAGTTCCCCCATTCTCTTCCTTTGTATGTTCCCCATTTTCATTTCAGTGCTGTTTTTTTTTCTTTCGCCAAAAAAAAAAGAAAAAGAAATAAAATTTCATTTTAGTGCAAAGTTTTTGTTTCAAAGGTGATGGGGTTAAAATTTCGTTTGGAATTTGTTTCAACTTTAAAATTCCCCAGCTGCTGAGCGAGCATATATGCCTCTGTGTGTGTGTGTCTGAGTGTGTTCGGATGTTTATTGGGTTAGGGGTGGTAATGGCTTAAAAACAAAAGTTTAATTTCCGTGTATAGTTTTTTTTTGTTTAAGGCACAAAAACTAGAAACTCAAAACGAAAAAAAGCAGAACTTCGTGAAAAACGAACGAAACGAACTAAAGTTCCTTAATTTTTATTTTTGCCTAAAATTGCATTAAAATGCGTTCAGCTGTGCTATTTTTTCCGGAGCTAATTCGTTTACTAGTTTTTTTTTCTAGTTGCTCGTTACGTTTTCATTGCTTGTGTTTGCCTCGGCTGGATCTGACATTAATTTGGTCAAAGAGGCTGAAGTGGAGAAGACGAATAATCATCATCATCAGCAGCTGCAGTTTGTTGTTGGGGCACAACAACAACAAAGTTTAACAAGGAGTTTTAAAGTGTATTATAGCCAAGTTGAGAGAGAGAGCAAGGTACCCAGCAGCAGAAACTTAACTACAACTCGAAATGAACTTTAATTGCTTCATTCAGGAGAGAAGCAAAAAAAAAATTGGAAATATGGGGCAACAAATTTAAGGAAGACTTAGGGAAAATAATTTGGAGGTCCTTAAAAATTACTTTTTAATAAATCCACGCCTTGTATAGGTCCTTAAAAATTACTTTTTAATAAATCCACGCCTTGTATAGGTCCTTAAAAATTACTTTTTAATAAATCCACGCCTTGTATAGGTCCTTAAAAATTACTTTTTAATAAATCCACGCCTTGTATAGGTCTTTAAAAATTACTTTTTAATAAATCCACGCCTTGTATAGGTCCTTAAAATAAATTCCTTTAACAAATCCACGCCTTGTATAGGTCCTTAAAAATTCCTTTAATAAATCCACGCCTTGTATAGGTCCTTAAAAAATTCCTTTAATAAATCCACGCCTTGTATAGGTCCTTAAAATTTACTTTTTAATAAATCCACGCCTTGTATAGGTCCTTAAAAATTACTTTTTAATAAATCCACGCCTTGTATAGGTCCTTAAAAATTACTTTTTAATAAATCCACGCCTTGTATAGGTCCTTAAAAATTACTTTTTAATAAATCCACGCCTTGTATAGGTCCTTAAAAATTACTTTTTAATAAATCCACGCCTTGTATAGGTCCTTAAAAATTACTTTTTAATAAATCCACGCCTTGTATAGGTCCTTAAAAATTACTTTTTAATAAATCCACGCCTTGTATAGGTCCTTAAAAATTACTTTTTAATAAATCCACGCCTTGTATAGGTCCTTAAAAATTACTTTTTAATAAATCCACGCCTTGTATAGGTCCTTAAAAATTACTTTTTAATAAATCCACGCCTTGTATAGGTCCTTAAAAATTACTTTTTAATAAATCCACGCCTTGTATAGGTCCTTAAAAATTACTTTTTAATAAATCCACGCCTTGTATAGGTCCTTAAAAATTACTTTTTAATAAATCCACGCCTTGTATAGGTCCTTAAAAATTACTTTTTAATAAATCCACGCCTTGTATAGGTCCTTAAAAATTACTTTTTAATAAATCCACGCCTTGTATAGGTCCTTAAAAATTACTTTTTAATAAATCCACGCCTTGTATAGGTCCTTAAAAATTACTTTTTAATAAATCCACGCCTTGTATAGGTCCTTAAAAATTACTTTTTAATAAATCCACGCCTTGTATAGGTCCTTAAAAATTACTTTTTAATAAATCCACGCCTTGTATAGGTCCTTAAAAATTACTTTTTAATAAATCCACGCCTTGTATAGGTCCTTAAAAATTACTTTTTAATAAATCCACGCCTTGTATAGGTCCTTAAAAATTACTTTTTAATAAATCCACGCCTTGTATAGGTCCTTAAAAATTACTTTTTAATAAATCCACGCCTTGTATAGGTCCTTAAAAATTACTTTTTAATAAATCCACGCCTTGTATAGGTCCTTAAAAATTACTTTTTAATAAATCCACGCCTTGTATAGGTCCTTAAAAATTACTTTTTAATAAATCCACGCCTTGTATAGGTCCTTAAAAATTACTTTTTAATAAATCCACGCCTTGTATAGGTCCTTAAAAATTACTTTTTAATAAATCCACGCCTTGTATAGGTCCTTAAAAATTACTTTTTAATAAATCCACGCCTTGTATAGGTCCTTAAAAATTACTTTTTAATAAATCCACGCCTTGTATAGGTCCTTAAAAATTACTTTTTAATAAATCCACGCCTTGTATAGGTCCTTAAAAATTACTTTTTAATAAATCCACGCCTTGTATAGGTCCTTAAAAATTACTTTTTAATAAATCCACGCCTTGTATAGGTCCTTAAAAATTACTTTTTAATAAATCCACGCCTTGTATAGGTCCTTAAAAATTACTTTTTAATAAATCCACGCCTTGTATAGGTCCTTAAAAATTACTTTTTAATAAATCCACGCCTTGTATAGGTCCTTAAAAATTACTTTTTAATAAATCCACGCCTTGCATAGGACCTTAAAAATTACTTTTTAATAAATCCACGCCTTGTATAGGTCCTTAAAAATTACTTTTTAATAAATCCACGCCTTGTATAGGTCCTTAAAAATTACTTTTTAATAAATCCACGCCTGGCATAGGTCCTTAAAATTTACTTTTTAATAAATCCACGCCTTGCATAGGACCTTAAAAATTACTTTTTAATAAATCCACGTCTTGCATAGGACCTTAAAAATTACTTTTTAATAAATCCACGCCTTGTATGGGTCCTTAAAAATTACTTTTTAATAAATGCACGCCTTGTATAGGTCCTTAAAAAATATTTGTTAATACATCCACGCCTTGTATAGGTCCTTAAAAATTACTTTTTAATAAATCCACGCCTTGTATAGGTCCTTAAAAATTACTTTTTAATAAATCCACGCCTTGTATAGGTCCTTAAAAATATTTTTTAATACATCCACGCCTTGTATAGGTCCTTAAAAATATTTTTTAATACATCCACGCCTTGTATAGGTCCTTAAAAATATTCTTAAATAAATCCACGCCTTGTATAGATCCTTAAAAATTACTTTTTAATAAATCCACGTCTTTTTTCGACCCTAAAAATATTTTTTAATAAATCCACGCCTTGTGTGGGACCCTAAAATTACTTTTTAATAAATCCACGCCTTGTATAGGTCCTTAAAAATTACTTTTTAATAAATCCACGCCTTGTATAGGTCCTTAAAATTACTTTTTAATAAATCCACGCCTTGTATAGGTCCTTAAAAATTACTTTTTAATAAATCCACGCCTTGTATAGGTCCTTAAAAATTACTTTTTAATAAATCCACGCCTTGTATAGGTCCTTAAAAATTACTTTTTAATAAATCCACGCCTTGTATAGTTCCTTAAAAATATCTTTTAATGAATCCATGCCTGCCTTAGGTCTTTAAAGCCACGCTTTAAATCGTTACTTAAATTACTTTTATTCTTAATGATCCGCTTAGAACAGTGACCTTTTCAAACTGAGAAAAATTTCACTGTTCCTGGCACTTAAATAATGTCCTTATTCACACCATCCCTTAAAAGCCTATTTAAAATGGGGGAAAAAAGTAAGAAAAATCTCTGCCATAGATTTTTGAGACCAGAAAAAGGTTGTTTGACTTTTTTCACACCACCAGCCAAAATTTAGGCCCAGTTTTCCTTTTGTCTCTTTCTGTTTTTGCAGGCAATACTTGAGACATTGCTGTGATTTTCAGTGATTGCTGCCAAATAATGTCCTCATTATAATGGCTGGGCCAGGACGATTTGTTGTTGTTAATGCTGCTGTTCTTGTAACCGGTCGATTTCATAGTGCCAGCGTAAATGTTCTACTGTGTTGTTGTACATGATGGCGGTTCGCCGGTTAGTTGGTGTTTTTAATGGCCTGTGAAAGACAACAACACCACAAAGATGAAGCACAGCCCGGCAGCCTTCGAACAACACTCTCAAGCGTTAACAAAACACTTAATTTCATTTTCAGTGATGCCGCCAGTTTTTGTTTGCCTTCTTCGAAATTTTCTACCTCCCCACAATTTTTTGGTGACAAAAATTATATTTTACCCCATGCAATGTGCTGGGGGGGGGAGGGAAGATGGAAAATCACAACAACACCAACAATACCAGAAAAATAACAAAATGAAAAATGAAGAAAAATTAATTTACATGAATGCGATTTGCCGCGTCGTTATTCTTTCTCATTCGCCTGCCGAACATTTTCTTTCTGCTGATGATTACAATTTTCGTTGAAATAATTTTCCATTTTTTTCCTTCCAGCAATATTAGGAATGATTTTGTTTTTGAAGTATTTTCCCTCGTTTTATTGGCGTGGATTTATTAAAGAATATTTTTCAAGGGCCAACTGAGGCGTGGATTTATTAAAGAATATTTTTCAAGGGCCAACTGAGGCGTGGATTTATTAAAGAATATTTTTCAAGGGCCAACTGAGGCGTGGATTTATTAAAGAATATTTTTCAAGGGCCAACTGAGGCGTGGATTTATTAAAGAATATTTTTCAAGGGCCAACTGAGGCGTGGATTTATTAAAGAATATTTTTCAAGGGCCAACTGAGGCGTGGATTTATTAAAGATGATTTTTCAAGGGCCAACTGAGGCGTGGATTTATTAAAGAATATTTTTCAAGGGCCAACTGAGGCGTGGATTTATTAAAGAATATTTTTCAAGGGCCAACTGAGGCGTGGATTTATTAAAGAATATTTTTCAAGGGCCAACTGAGGCGTGGATTTATTAAAGAATATTTTTCAAGGGCCAACTGAGGCGTGGATTTATTAAAGAATATTTTTCAAGGGCCAACTGAGGCGTGGATTTATTAAAGAATATTTTTCAAGGGCCAACTGAGGCGTGGATTTATTAAAGAATATTTTTCAAGGGCCAACTGAGGCGTGGATTTATTAAAGAATATTTTTCAAGGGCCAACTGAGGCGTGGATTTATTAAAGAATATTTTTCAAGGGCCAACTGAGGCGTGGATTTATTAAAGAATATTTTTCAAGGGCCAACTGAGGCGTGGATTTATTAAAGAATATTTTTCAAGGGCCAACTGAGGCGTGGATTTATTAAAGAATATTTTTCAAGGGCCAACTGAGGCGTGGATTTATTAAAGAATATTTTTCAAGGGCCAACTGAGGCGTGGATTTATTAAAGAATATTTTTCAAGGGCCAACTGAGGCGTGGATTTATTAAAGAATATTTTTCAAGGGCCAACTGAGGCGTGGATTTATTAAAGAATATTTTTCAAGGGCCAACTGAGGCGTGGATTTATTAAAGAATATTTTTCAAGGGCCAACTGAGGCGTGGATTTATTAAAGAATATTTTTCAAGGGCCAACTGAGGCGTGGATTTATTAAAGAATATTTTTCAAGGGCCAACTGAGGCGTGGATTTATTAAAGAATATTTTTCAAGGGCCAACTGAGGCGTGGATTTATTAAAGAATATTTTTCAAGGGCCAACTGAGGCGTGGATTTATTAAAGAATATTTTTCAAGGGCCAACTGAGGCGTGGATTTATTAAAGAATATTTTTCAAGGGCCAACTGAGGCGTGGATTTATTAAAGAATATTTTTCAAGGGCCAACTGAGGCGTGGATTTATTAAAGAATATTTTTCAAGGGCCAACTGAGGCGTGGATTTATTAAAGAATATTTTTCAAGGGCCAACTGAGGCGTGGATTTATTAAAGAATATTTTTCAAGGGCCAACTGAGGCGTGGATTTATTAAAGAATATTTTTCAAGGGCCAACTGAGGCGTGGATTTATTAAAGAATATTTTTCAAGGGCCAACTGAGGCGTGGATTTATTAAAGAATATTTTTCAAGGGCCAACTGAGGCGTGGATTTATTAAAGAATATTTTTCAAGGGCCAACTGAGGCGTGGATTTATTAAAGAATATTTTTCAAGGGCCAACTGAGGCGTGGATTTATTAAAGAATATTTTTCAAGGGCCAACTGAGGCGTGGATTTATTAAAGAATATTTTTCAAGGGCCAACTGAGGCGTGGATTTATTAAAGAATATTTTTCAAGGGCCAACTGAGGCGTGGATTTATTAAAGAATATTTTTCAAGGGCCAACTGAGGCGTGGATTTATTAAAGAATATTTTTCAAGGGCCAACTGAGGCGTGGATTTATTAAAGAATATTTTTCAAGGGCCAACTGAGGCGTGGATTTATTAAAGAATATTTTTCAAGGGCCAACTGAGGCGTGGATTTATTAAAGAATATTTTTCAAGGGCCAACTGAGGCGTGGATTTATTAAAGAATATTTTTCAAGGGCCAACTGAGGCGTGGATTTATTAAAGAATATTTTTCAAGGGCCAACTGAGGCGTGGATTTATTAAAGAATATTTTTCAAGGGCCAACTGAGGCGTGGATTTATTAAAGAATATTTTTCAAGGGCCAACTGAGGCGTGGATTTATTAAAGAATATTTTTCAAGGGCCAACTGAGGGGGGGCAACTGAGGCGTGGATTTATTAAAGAATATTTTTCAAGGGCCAACTGAGGCGTGGATTTATTAAAGAATATTTTTCAAGGGCCAACTGAGGCGTGGATTTATTAAAGAATATTTTTCAAGGGCCAACTGAGGCGTGGATTTATTAAAGAATATTTTTCAAGGGCCAACTGAGGCGTGGATTTATTAAAGAATATTTTTCAAGGGCCAACTGAGGCGTGGATTTATTAAAGAATATTTTTCAAGGGCCAACTGAGGCGTGGATTTATTAAAGAATATTTTTCAAGGGCCAACTGAGGCGTGGATTTATTAAAGAATATTTTTCAAGGGCCAACTGAGGCGTGGATTTATTAAAGAATATTTTTCAAGGGCCAACTGAGGCGTGGATTTATTAAAGAATATTTTTCAAGGGCCAACTGAGGCGTGGATTTATTAAAGAATATTTTTCAAGGGCCAACTGAGGCGTGGATTTATTAAAGAATATTTTTCAAGGGCCAACTGAGGCGTGGATTTATTAAAGAATATTTTTCAAGGGCCAACTGAGGCGTGGATTTATTAAAGAATATTTTTCAAGGGCCAACTGAGGCGTGGATTTATTAAAGAATATTTTTCAAGGGCCAACTGAGGCGTGGATTTATTAAAGAATATTTTTCAAGGGCCAACTGAGGCGTGGATTTATTAAAGAATATTTTTCAAGGGCCAACTGAGGCGTGGATTTATTAAAGAATATTTTTCAAGGGCCAACTGAGGCGTGGATTTATTAAAGAATATTTTTAAGGGCCAACTGAGGCGTGGATTTATTAAAGAATATTTTTCAAGGGCCAACTGAAGAATATTTTTCAAGCGTGGATTTATTAAAGAATATTTTTCAAGGGCCAACTAGGCGTGGATTTATTAAAGAATATTTTTCAAGGGCCAACTGAGGCGTGGATTTATTAAAGAATATTTTTCAAGGGCCAACTGAGGCGTGGACAACTGAGGCGTGGATTTATTAAAGAATATTTTTCAAGGGCCAACTGAGGCGTGGATTTATTAAAGAATATTTTTCAAGGGCCAACTGAGGCGTGGATGTATTAAAGAATATTTTTCAAGGGCCAACAGAGCGTGGATTTATTAAAGGATATTTTTAACGACCTATACAAGGCGTGGATGTATTAAAAAATATTTCATCAATCTATGCTAAACATTAGTTTTTCTTCTTCTTATTCTTCTTCTATTTCGCTTTTGTTTGGTGTCATGGTGACATTTCAATCAAGTTTCTTAATAGAAAACTTGTTCAATTGCAACAAATGTTGCCACTCTCGATGTATCTTTATATGTACATAAATTTTGTATGCAATTCAAATAAAATATTCAAACAAAATGTGTCTCATGTGTCATTCTGTTATCAAAATCAAAAATGGAAAAAAATGTTTCGTAACAGGACATGAAAAATACGTTTACAACCAAGTCTTAGAGAAGAAAAATAGAGACAAATCTACATACACTTCGAGAGGTGGTGAAAAAAGGCGAAGGAAGTGGAGAGAAAGGGAAGATTTTGAAAATCATATTTTTTAGGCCTCTTACCAAGTCGTAGATATTTAAGGGCCTAACAAAGGTGTGATTTTTCAAAAATACCTTTTTTTAAGATCTAAGAAAGGCGTAGATTTCTTAGCATTATTTTTTCAAGGGTCTATCAAAGGAGTAGATTTTTTAAAAATATTTTTTCAATGATCTAAAAAAGCTTGGATTTTTATACCCTACACAACTTTGTTGTCAGGGTATTATTGCTTTGTGCAGCCCCAAGAGTTTATAACGTCGCGAAATATTGGTCCAAGATCCACATTTAAGTATACCGATCGTCATATCTCGACTAGCTGAGTCGATCCAGACATGTGTGTCCGTCCGTCTGTCTGTCCATTATAATTTGTAAACACGATACAGGCCACAGTTTTGGACCAATCTTCACGAAATTTTGCATGTAGAATGGATTCTGCCCAATGAAAACCCCTATTGTTTTTCGTAGAGATCGGTTAATATTTAGGAAATGGAACAAATACTTAATTTTTGTAGGCTTTTCTGGTCGCTCCAGAGGCCGCAATTATGGCGCTTATATCGCGCAATTTTACATGTAGAAGGGGATCGTGAATAAACAGGCTCGGAATAAACATCCACAGAATTATGTCTTTGTGCATATGTTTGTAACAGGCAAAAATAATAGAGATAGATACATGGTTCCTCTTGAGTATATGCATAGAATCACTTTCTGAGTCGACTTATGCATGTACGTCCGTCCATGTATTTTTGTGAACAAAGTACAGGCCGCATTTATGATCCGATATGGATGAAATTTGGCACAACTCACTTATTTGGCCCAAGGACGAACCCTATTGAAATCGGGAACAATCGGTTCAGATTTAGATATAGCTCCCATATATATTTTCGTCCAATATAGGCACCAAAGTCCCTATATATTTTTCGATTTGCACCAAATTTGGCATAGAGTACTAAATTAGTTCCAGAATGATGTGTGCTAAGTTTCGTGAAAATCTGTTCAGATATATATATAGCTCCCATATAAATTTTCGTCCGATTTTATATAAATGGTGCACCAAAATCCCTACATATCTTTCGATTTGCGCGAAATTTGGCATAAGGTACTGAATTAGGTCCAGAATGATATGTGCTAAGTTTCGTGAAAATCGGTTCAGATATAGATATAGCTCACATATATATTTCCGTCCGATTTGAGGTAAATGGTGCACCAAAGTTCCTATATATTCTTCGATTTTCACGAAATTTGGCAGGGTGTACTATATGAAGTCTAGAATGATGTGTGTTAAGTTCCGAGAAAATCGTGTCAGATTTAGATATACTTCACATATATATTTTCGTCCGATTTAACGTAAATGGTGCACCAATGACCTCATATATCTTTTGACTTGCACGAAATTTGGCACAGTATAATGGTTGGGGTCTTGAATGATGTGTGTTAAGTTTCCCGAAAATTGGTCCAGATTTAGGTATAGCTCCGATATATATTTTCGTCCGATGTAATGTAAATGGTGCAGTAAAGTCCCTACATATCTTTCGATTTGCACGAAAATTGGCATAAGGTACTGAATTAGGTCCAAAATGATGTGTGCGAAGTTTCGTAAAAATCGATTAGATATAGCTCCCATATATATTTTCGTCCGATTTTATGTAAATAGTGCACCAAAGTTCCTATATATTCCTCGATTTTCACGAAATTTGGCATGGTGTACTATATTATGATGTGTGTTAAGTTCCGAGAAAATCGGTTCAGAGTAAGATATAGCTCCCATATATATTTTCTTCCGATTTAATGTAAATGGTGCATCAAAGTCCCTAATTATATTTCGATTTGCACGAAATTTTAATTAATTCTAGAATGATCAGATCAGATTTAGATATAGCTCCCATATATATTTTCATCCGATTTTAGATCAATGGTGCACCAAACTCTTAGTGTTTGTCCGATTAACACGAAATTTTGCACAACCTATGAAATTGAGACTTAAACGATATTATTGCGCTTTGTTGAAATCGGTGCAGATGCAGCCATAGCTTCGATATGTATTTCGATCGGGTGTCTGATTGACATAATATTTTAACAGTGTGGCGCACCGAATAGCGTGTATCAATTTTGCTATAAATCGTTTTCCATAAATTTGTCCCATGGTACACAGACGACTCAAAATCTGTCCTAATGAAATTACATTTAGAATACGTTGCAGAAAGGCATGAGCTTGTTCCTTCGAGGGAACATTGACATACGATTGTAAGGATACATATGTACAATATACCCAAAGTGGTGAAGGGTATCATATAGTTGGCCCAGTCCGACTTTTTTCTTTCCTTACTGGTTGAAAAATATTCTTTATACTTCTGGCCAAGGCGTAGATTTTTTTAAAATACTTTTGGACATCCTACTATGGCGTAGATTTTTTAAATATATTTTTAGATTTCTAGCCAAGCTGTAGATTTTTAAAAATAATTTCTTAAGCTCCAACAAAAATAATATTTTTTTAGAACCTAACCACTGTTCACTAGTTTTTTTTCCCAAAATCCATCTTCAATCAATTTTTCTAATATTTAGTTTTTTTCTTTCTAGATTTTTGCAAAGTTTGCATAGATTTTTCACAACATCTATATATATTTAGATATAGAGTATACATATTTATAACTACGGTATATACATATTTATATCTAGAGTATATACATATGTATATACATATATGTAGTGTGCCAACATTTTGTGACAATATTTATAATACATTTATTGTACAGCCATTCCGAAAAAAATATATGTACACATGCATATGTATATATTTACCTAATATAGTATTTGCATATATGTATGCATACATGCACTTGTGTATGTGTGAGTGTGTGTATGTTTATCATTTTCTTTCTCTCTATGAATACTTGTGTATTTATTATTCATGTTAAATTGTCAATTTGATGACATTGCAATAAAATAGCTTACATGCTTGATGTTATGCATGATAAAGATTTAAAAGGCTATATAACAATGCTAGAGAGAAAATGGGGAAAAATCTAAAGATTTACGTACATTATGTATATATTGACCATGTGATTTGTAGATGTGGGTTTGTGTGGGTGTGTTTTATGAGAATTTAATTATTTTGAAATATTAAAAAAAAAAAACATATTTTCTTGTATTTAATATTGAGGTTCAGGATAGTGGTAGTTTTGCCTTAAGTGCTATAGGTATATACATAGGCTCTGGCGATGCCAAAAATTAGTTGCATTAGTTGGTTATAAAACTATTATTATTTTTTCGGAAAAAAATTCAGAGTAAATGAAGTTGCCACATGCATGCTTATAATTAATTTCATATTATCTTTGTTAAATTGAAATCATAAAATATGAAAATAGAATATACCAGACGCGAAGTATATATACTTCGTTCCACGAAAGCAGCCAAGACTTTCAACGAAAATAAAAATTTTGCATGTAGGATGGGTTCTAGCTAATGAAGACCCATATTGTTTTTGGAAAAGATCGGTTAATATTTAGGGGATGAAATGGACCAAAAACTTTGTCTTTGTCGCTTTTTCTGGTCGCTCCAGAGGCAATTGTGATCCAAACACCGAATTTTTGCATAGGAAATGGGATTGGGCCAAAGAATAAGCATGCCTATTTTGATAAAGATTGGTCAATATTTTGCGGGTCAAATGGACCCAGACTTTTGTGTGGAAAATGACAAAGAATATAGACCCGAGAAGTTGATAGTATATACAAGAGGAGTGGTTTACCTTTACATTGATATTGGTATCAGCATTATCGTGTGTACTCGGATGTGGGAGTTACACTTAAATATTTACAGGTCCTTACACACACTAGAGGGCGGTAATATATCGCGGATCGCCTTGAAATTTTCCATGAGGATTCAGGTATGGTCATGGACAACGCCTATAATTTTCGGTGATGATCAGCTAATAATATTTGGATGAAGTGACCCGAAAACTTATTTTTTTGTGTTTTTTTATGAGTCGATTTATAGGCCACTATTGAAAGCCGGACATCACAACACAACCCATGGTGAAGGGGATCTGGACATATAGTTAGAAGTGCTGTACTGAATATTAGTAATATTTGTAGACGTCTAGTCGGTCAAGGGGGTACAAATATCGCTAAATATTGCCCAAGCTCAGAATATCGAACCATAGAAAATTAGATTTTCGTGGAAGTTGTGTAGGATATCATATGGTCGGCCCCGTCCGACTATACTGCTCCGCTCACTGGTTTTATTTTGCAAAATATGATTTGACAGTTTAAAATATATAAAATATAAAAAATCCAAAGAAATAGCATACCATTGGAAATATATCTCTTAATTCGGAAATTGCAGGAAAGCAAATGTAGGACCTAGGGACAAAATAAAATTCAATATAATTTTTAAAAGACTAGATGTATTCGAAGCTCTCTCATCAAGATAACCAGGACACGATCTCCCAACAACATGAAATAACCAATCATTGAAATCGTCAGGGACAGACTTGTTGTTGGCCTGATAAAATCCACGAAAATAGTCGCCACTTGGGACAAAGGGATATCTTGGTCTGCGGCATAAAATGTTCAAGTATATCAATGTCACCCAAAATACAATTTTTTAGTCTTCTAACCATGGCATAGATTTTTTAAAAATATTTTTCTGAGTCCCAACTATGGCTCGGGAATGGAGACTAAACACAGCAACCGATTTCGAAACTTCGGTGTGAATATTCTGCAAAAACCTAAAATATGGCGAAATGGGACGTAACATTTATGTGGGTGCTTTTTTAAACATAGACCAATATAGAAACCAGTAAGGAAAGTAGTAAAGTCGGACGGGGCCTACTATATGATACTCTTCACATTTTTGGGTATATTCAACATACGTCGCATTTTTGATGGATCAGTAAAATGAAATTGGGCCCATAAGCATATATTTCTACAACCTATACTAAATTTTTCATTTGGTCAGATATAGAGTTGCTTCTTACAATAGGACAAAATTGTGTAAATCAATTTAAAGCATATATCAATCGGACACCATTATTGATTATTTGGACACATATCTGATAAACATAAGGAGTTTGGTGCACCATTTACTTACAATCGGACGAAAATAGTTATAAAAGCTATAACGAAATCTAACCCGATTTCGTCGAAACTTGTCGCAGAATATCGGCCACATTTTGAGTTTTTGGTGCATCATTACTTAAAAATCGGAAAATCTGTATGGTAGCTCTATCCGAATTTTAACCGATTTCATTAAAACTTTCCACATGCTAGGTTATAAAAAAAATTTATATTTTGGCTCTTTGGTGCAACTTTTACTTAAAATCTGACGAAACTATATCTAAATCTGAACCGATTTATACAAAACTTGCTACACGTTATCTCTTAATAATTCCAATAAGTTCTGCAAAATTGTGTGCCAATCGGACCCACCTGGGGAGTCCGGTGCATCATTAATATCTAACTTCTAAGTTATACTAAGTTAAGTACGAAAGATATATGTGGACTTGGGTGCACCATTTACATTAAATCGGACTAAAATGTATATGGAGATATATCTAAATTTGTCCCGGATTTTAGGAAACTTAACACTCATTATTCTAGACCCAATTCGTTATGCTGTGTGATAATTGGTGCAAATCGATATGGGAGCTATATTTAAATCTGAACCGATTTTCAGTAAACTTGACACACATCATTATAGACCTAATCCATTACGCTGTGCCAAATTTCGTGCAAATCGAAAGATATATAGGGACTTTGATACACCACTCACGTTAAATCGGACAAAAATATATATGGAAGCTATATCTAAATATGGACCGATTTCCAGGAAACTTAACACACATCATTCTAGACCTTATTCAGTACGCTATGTCAAATTTCGTGCAAAACGGAAGACATATAGGGACTTTAGTACACCATTTACATTAAATCGAACGAAAATATATATGGGAGCTATATCTAAATCTGACCCGATTTTCACGAAACTTACAACACATCATTCTTAACATCGACAGACGGACGGACGGATGGACGGACATGCATAAATCGACTCAGAAAGTGATTCCATGCATATTCTAAAAAGGAACCATGTGTCTATTTCGTTTCCTTTTGCCTGTTACAAACATATGCACAAAGACATAATACCCTGTACCACAGTGTGGTACAGCCTATTAGGTCGAAACATATGCCCAAAAAAATCAAAATATCGAATGGGAGCTATGCCAAAACATGGGCCAATATTGATAAACTTTCGTAGGAAGATCTGAAAAAACGTGCCTAAAACTCCAAAATACTAAAAAATCGGTGTTACTATTATATGGGGTCTACCCTAATAAGTGAACCAATATTGATAATTTTCGGAAGTAAGATTTGATACACAATGAGAATCAAACGTAGCAAACTACAGCCAATTCAATTGGGGGATTCCGTCATATGGGGGATATATCAAAACGTCGACCGATATATCCCGATTTCAATACCAATCATTATATGTGGATAAATAAAAATGTATGTACAAAATTCCAAAGTGCTATCTTAAATATTCTGAGGGCATGTCTAAATCTATATAGACTTCTGATCTAGAATGTATATACTTTATGTGGTCTCAGGTGAATATTTCGAGGTGTTTCAAAGAAAATATAAATTTAATACAAATTCAACCTTGAGGTGTGTATTTTAAAAATATAAGTAATTTGCAGCTGGAATGAAGAAGATTAGAACTAAATCTTAAACCGTAAAAAATATATTGTTGACCTTTGGCGTATAAGTGACGTCAACACTCATACGCACGTATGGCTATAGTTTATTAAGCTTATTTAATAAGTCAGGACAGTAAATTCAAATTGTCTCAACCCGTTGCGATCATTTTTCAACGGGTGCTCTAGAGCGCACTATTTTACGAGGAGAAGGGATCTAACCAACTATTTACTATGGCTGTTTTAAACAATTATCGGTCAATATTTAGAGGGTCAAATGAACCAAGTCTGTTGTATGAAAAGTGAAAAAATTTGCATCTTATGGCGTACATGATCAATCCGGGAAAACATGATTCGGAATAGAAACCAGGGTAGTAAAGAGGAGCTGCTTGACCTCTAATGACCTAATTGACCTCTCGAAATATTGCACAGACTCGAAATATGGATTTGTGTTCAGGGGTAGTTGCATATGGTATCATATGTTCGGCCGTGTCCGACTATAATGTTCCGCTCACAGGTTTCAAATTGTCTGCGATATAATGAGAAAAAAATAGGATAAAATCATGATATTAACAACACATAGGCCTGTATTTAGTATTTTGGGATTTTTATACCCTTCACCACACTGTGGTACAGGGTATTATGTCTTTGTGCATATGTATGTAACAGGAAAAAATAATCGAGATAGACCCATGGTTCCTTTTGAGAATATGCATAGAATCACTTTCTGAGTCGATTTATGCATGTCCGTCCGTCCGTCTGTCCGTCTGTAGATGTAAAATTGTAAACAAAGTACAGGTCGCATTTATGATCCGAATTGGATGAAATTTGGCACAGCTCATTTGTTTGGCCCAAGGACGAACCCTATTGAAATTGGGATATGTCGGTTCAGATTTAGATATAGCTCCCATATATATTTTCGTCCGATTTAATGTAAACGGTCCCTATATATCTTTCGATTTGCACGAAAATTGGCACAGCGTAATGAATTAGGTCTAGAATGATGTGTGTAAAATTTCATAAAAATCGGTTCAGATTTAGATATAGCTCACATATATATCTTCGTACGATTTAAGGTAAATTGTGTACCAAAGCCCCTACATATCTTTCCCTATAGGTCTTTCGATTTGCACGAAATTTGGCACAGCATAATGAATGAGGTCTAGAATGATGTATGCTAAGTTGCGTGAAAATCGGTTCAGATTCAGATATAGCTTCCATATATATTTTTGTCCGATTTAAGGTAAATTGTGTACAAAAGTCCCTATAGATCTTTCGATTTGCACGAAATTTGGCACAGCATAATGAACGAGGTCTAGAATGATGTATGCTAAGTTTCGTGAAAATCGGTTCAGATTCAGATATAGCTTCCATATATATTTTTGTCCGATTTAAGGTAAATTGTGTACAAAAGTCCCTATATATCTTTCGATTTGCACGAAATTTGACATAGCGTACTAAACTAAGTTTAGAATAATGTGTGCAAAGTTTCGTGGCAATCAGTACAAATTTAGATTTAGCTCCCATATATAGCTTCGCCCGATTTTAGGTAAATAGTCCACTAAAGTCCCTGGAAATCTTTTGGTATAGCGTACTGAATTAAGTCTAGAATGATGTGTGCAAAGTTTCGTGACAATCGGTCCAGATTTAGATAAAGCTCCCATATATATTTTCATCCGATTTAAGGTAATTGGTGTACCAAAGACCCTGTATATCTTTCGATTTGCACGAAATTGGGCATAGCGTACTGACATTTGAGTTTGTAATAATTTGTGCTAAGTTTCATGAAAATCGGTTCAGATTTAGATATAGCTCCCATATATATTTTCGCCCGATTGTAGGTAATTGGTGCACCAAAGTCCCTGGAAATCTTTTCATTTGCACGAATTTTGGCATAGCGTACTGGATTAAGTCTAGAATGATGTTGCAAAGTTTCGTGAAAATCGGTTCAGATTTAGATATAGCTCCCATATATATTTTCGTCCGATTTTATGTAATTGGTGCACCAAAGTCCCTATATATCTTTCGATTTGCACGAATTTTGGTATAGGGTACGTTGGTCAGCTAAGTACTTCGCTTTGTTACAAGAGACATTTGGGTTTGAAAGGTTTTTTGTATAGAAGCAATAGCTTCTGGGGAGAATATCCCAACAAAAAACTAAGGGAACTGATGAGGATCAGTGGCGTGATCCGAAACTATAGTCTTCCCTGCCTTACCCCTCGGCAATCAATGCCATACATTCCTCACTAATAAATAGTTCTTTTTTATAAAAACAAAATACAAATGATATCCCAAATAAACCGCCAACACTACAGAAGTACTGAATTAAGTCTAAAATGATGTTGCTAAGCTGGATACATATGTAGAATATACCCAAAGTGGTGAAGGGTATCATATAGTCGGCCCAGCCCGACTTTACTACTTTCCTTACTGGTTTTTCTCTTGAATCGGCAGTACTAATTACTTGTTTGAAACCTTCAATATACAGCAAATACAGAGATATAAACATATAGAGATTGTAGTAACCACATAGAAATGTACGGTTGCTGTATGGCGTATTAGTGACGTCAGTAGTCATACGCAGCTGTGAATATTATTTATAATTCCTACTTATGAATTATCAGAGTTTCATATTTATTTTTATAGTGAGAAGAGTTTGTGAAATAGGTAAATATATTATCCGAATCCTGAATAATCATCCCATCACGATTTTTAAGAAGTCAGGACAATAATTAAATTGAAATGATATTAAATTTTTCCTAAACATTGACGTTTGTCGGATGCACTACATTTTTTAGATGTGACGACATTGGCATTTCTCAGATCTCAGTGATTGGCAAAACTGAAGCAAATCCTATAAATAACCAAATGATTTTTCACTTCGCTGTTTAAAATGTCCAGGAATAATGTTGGCTCATAAATATACAGATTCGCAATTACATCTTTTGATAAGCGTCTGTCCCTTGGTTTAAATGAATCTATGCTAGTCTGGTTTTAGGTAAATAATATTTGAAACATATTTTTAAGAAATAGTTTTGCTTTATAGCTATATCGTTGATGTTATAATTTCCGGCTAATCGAAAGTCGAAAGTCTAGAATTCCATAGTTAATTCCATAGGAAGACCATAACGTCATGCTCCTTAAAAATAGTTTTTATAAATCCACGTTGGAAATTGTCATTGAAAAAAAATGATTTTTTAAAAATCTACTTTTTTAATTGTTCTTCAAAAAAAAAAATCCGCCTTGTAATCCACACAAGATTTTTGTGTGTAGAATCTGACTAACTTCTAATGGTGTGTTCTCCTTAAGCAATATTTTGACAACTTTCCAATCCATCGGACTTCTTTCACGTAATAAATATCGATTGTGTAGTTTCCCAAGTACATCCTTATGGATCACTTACTTTAGGACGTCTATAAATTCTAAACAATTTTTTAATATATTCGAATCGATACACAATCTACATTTTGCTCCCACCATTTATGGATTCTATGATAAGAATATTTTGGAAAATTTAATGGTTATATTATCGATACTTAATCTACAATAGGACCAAGTTTTAGCTTCTGACTGAATGCCATAATCGCCATTAAATCGGAACTTTAATAAAAATTGTATTTATTTAGAATAGTCTAATAAATTATTCCTTAATACAAAATACAATACAACGTATTTGTATAAAACACTATGGCGTATACGTGCCGACAACACTAATACGCAATCATGGACCGTTCTCCAATATTCTCTATTGCCTCTATAATTAAGGGAAATTTGTTTAATTTGTTAAAGTACTCACTGCAATAAATGTTTTTACCTTACCACTACTAAACTCTTAACAACCAAATTCGACTTAACTTAATTTTTATTCCAAAAACATCAGCAACAAAAATATCCTCTTAAACCAGGAGATAAAGGACAAAAACCGAAAAAACAGAAAAAAAAACTATTTGCAACAACTAATTTATATTCCCAGGAATTTATTTCGAAAGCTAAAGAAAAAAACTTTTTTCCCCAAACTTCTACTTCTTCTCTTCCATCCATTCAAAATGCTTTTGTTGTAGTTCTAACCTTTTTATCTAATTTAGCCATATTCCAGCTTCATTTAATCATGTCCACTTTGTGTCACAACTAAATCAGAATACCGGGAGTGTGGGGAAGTTTGGAGTTTTGGTAGAGAATGAATTCGTGATGTAGACGAGGACGACAATGATGGAATTGCTGGCTACGGTAATGACGTTGATGATGAGTTTGTCTATTTTTTTCCATGAAAGTTTGGTTAAGGTTGGATTAGTCCACATGAATAATCCGGCAGTGGGGTGTGAGGTATGAGGGAGAATGTTAAATGTGTACAATTTTTGTTATTTTGTCCAGCATTGTTTTTGTCATCATTAAGTTGTGACAATTCGAAAAGGGGGAAGGAGAGGGGTCGTTTGAGTAAAGGGAGTGATAAAATTGAGTTGTTGTTGTTGCTGTGAATTTATATCGCCTAGAAATAAATGTGTCCAGTTGATGAGTTAGTAGACCAGCGTTTCTGATGGACAAATGTGTGCGGTTTCTTACGCTTAGTGACCTTTTTACAAATGAATGCTCATTAGAGGCTAATTATTTGAAGAGACACAGAAAGAAAAAAATAAATAAATGAAAGGACACAATTTAGTTGCTGCGATTCTAGTTTGATCCGCTCTCAAATTTGTTATGCCCAAGGAGCAGGGGGATTTATTGCTAGGCTTGATTAGATTAATTGTGATTAGTTTATTTGCAAATTCGAAGGGGGTTTCTTTAAGGCGGGGGAAATCGGAACGAAATAAGAAAAATCTAATTGGCTTAATTGCAGAAGGCCGAATCCTAATTTTTGGAGACAAATCTATTGCCTGTAATTTGAAGAAAATTGTTTGTAATAAAATTTACCTGAGATTCGGGAAGGTAATAATTTTGGATTGATACATACCTGGAATGAAATAAAAAGTTAAGAAATTATTTATTAAAATAATATATACAAATATTTAATTAACTACATATAATTTTATTAAAAGTCAATTTTAATTAAAAATTTATCATCTGGCCGCAAGGGCGTATACGTGGTGACTACACTGATACGCTACATGGGCTGGATATTCAAACCAAGTATTTTTTAAGGCATGGTTTTTTATACCCTTCACCACACTGTGGTACAGGGTATTGTGTCTTTGTGCATATGTTTGTAACAGGCAAAAGGAATCGAGATAGGCACATGGTACCTTTTAAGAATATGCATAGAATCACTTTCTAAGTCGATTTATACATGTCCGTCCGTCTGTCTGTCTGTCCATGTTAAATTGTAAACGAAGTATAGGTCGCATTTATGATCCGAATTGGATGAAATTTGGCATAGGTCACTTATTCGGCCAAGGACGAACCCTATTGAAATTGGGAAAAATCGGTTCAGATTTAGATATAACTCCCATATATATATTTAACCGATTTAATGTAAACGGTCCGTATATATCTTTCGATTTGCACGAAAGTTGGTACAGTCTAATCATTTAGGTCTGGAATGATGTCTGCCAAGTTTCGTGAAAATCGGTTCAGATTTAGATATAGCTCCCATATATAGTTTCGCCCGATTTTAAGTAATTAGTGAACCGAAGTCTCTAAAAATCATTAGATTTGCACGAAATTTGTCATGGCGTACTGAATTAAGGCTAGAATGATGTGTGTTAAGTTTCCTGAAAATCGGTGCAGATTTAGATATAGCTCCCATAATTATTTTCGTCCGATTTAAGGTAAATTGTGTACCAAAGTCCCCATATATCATTCGATTTGCACGAAATTCGGCATAGCGTACTAAAATAAGTCTAGAATGGTGTATGTAAAGTTTCGTGACAATCGGTTCAGATTTAGATATAAATATCTTACTCCGATTTAAGGTAAATTATGTACCAA
>NW_026878593.1:0-24134 GCF_032173495.1 Musca vetustissima | reverse complement strand
AAAGATATGTAGGGCTATTAGTACACCATTTACATTAAATCGGAGCTATATCTAAATCTGGACCGATTTTCCGGAAACTTAACACACGTCATTCTAGAACAAATTCAGAACGCTGTACAAAATTTCGTTCAAATCGAAAGATATATAGGTACTGGACCGATATTCAGGAAACTCAACACACATCATTATAGACCTAATTTATTACTCTATGGCAAATTTCGTGCAAATCGATAGATATATAGGGACTTTAGTACACCATCTACATTAAATAGGACGAAAATATATGGGAGCTATATCTAAATCTGGAACGACTTTTTAGGAAACTTGACACATACTAGACCTAATTAATTACGCAATGCCATATTTCGTGCAAATCGAAAGATTTATAGGGAAATTGGTACACCATTTACATTAATTCCGACGAAAATATATATGGGTGCTATATCTAAATCTGAACCGATTTTCAGGAAACTTAACACACATCATTCTAGACCTAATTCTGTACGCTGTGCCAAATTTCGTGCAAATAGAAATATATATGGGGACTTTGGTACGCCATTTACATTAAATTACACGAAAATATATAAAGGATCTATATCTTAATCATTACCGATTTTTCTCAATATCAATAGGGTTCGTCCCTGGGCCAAATAAGTGACCTATTCCAAATTTCATCCAATTCGGATCATAAATGCGATCTGTACTTTGTTTACAATTTATCATGGACAGACTCATAAAGAGATGCGTAAATCGACTCATAAAGAGATTCTATGCATATTCTCAAAAGGAACCATGGGTCTATCTCGATTTCTTTTGCGTGTTACAAACATATGCACAATGACATAATACCCTATACCAGAGTGTGGTGAAGGGTATAAACATTTTATATAACATTGACATGCGTCAAAATATTAACATGAAATGAAGATTATTTACACGGACGAAATTGCGAATTTCGTAGGGCATATTCTTACCAAAAATGATAAGTTTTGGTCCACTATTTGGGGTGGGCCCCCATATTACGGTGTCACCCTAATGTTGGTTTTTGGAGATTTCGTTCGCGTTTTTTCAACCAAATTGCCTGTAATTTAGTATTGAATCCCCATAGGGTTTGCGATCTTCGTACCAAAAACTATCAATATTGATTTATGTTTCGTGTTAGGCCCCACATAAACGGACCCCACATTATTTGGTAGTTTGGGGATTTTTAATACCTTTTTTCAACCAAATTTGTAGTTTGGGGTTTTTGAGTACCCTTTTCAATAATATTGACTATAATTACAATTTATTTAAGGAATGTAATTTTTTAAGATTTCAAGCTATTTTGATTTTTTCTTTTATTTAATGCGCCATTTTGGATTAATATTAATTCATTTTCAAAATCTGATTTCATATTTGTAATCAATGGAAATAGCTTTACAAAACGTGTTCAAAAATAATTTAATAAATTAAACTTTTACAGCCTATTACATTTTTCCTTTTTCCTTGCAGAATCGTAATCAGCGTCCTCGAAACCTTTATGTGTAATAGTTATTTATTTTATAAACCCACTAATTATGGCCAAAAAAATGGGATCTCTGGCCCTACCCCATGGGGTAGCAAATTATTCCACTATGAATTATAAATATATTAGTCAATTTTTAAGGACACTATTTACTGTTTCCCAGCCCGCATATAAAAATTGATTTTCCCAATTTTGAGAGTCCATCTCATTGTGAAAGGTCGGCCCGACAGACATAACAACGGTTTCACTATTTTCCACTCCATGCCCCAAGTTAAAGCTTTACCGCGGATGATCTTTCAATTCCAGGTTTTTGCCGGTCGGCGCTTCTTCGATTGATTTTTCATTTGGGCTTATCAGTTATTCTTAAAAAAACCTCTTTTATATATGAAGGGTGCTCCGATAGTTAAGCCAATATTTATATTTATCATTTTTCATAGGGAGATTTCCTACCCAATTGCTGAAAATTGAAAAACGTGTTTAAAATAGTGAATATTTCGGATACTGTTTTATCTGACATAGCCAGTATTCCCACCTTTTGGAAAAGATTATAATAATTTACTCTTCAAACCACTGTCAATCATTTGTAAATATACATAAATTTATGTATATATAACATGGACATGATTCAAAAGTCAAATGGCTGAATTACAAGTGCTAGTTGGTCATATTTAAGTGTTGGTCCTATGGCTTATGCTTGGCTTGCACGTATGTTCAGCTGGTCATTGCCGACCGTTCGCAGAAGAATTGTCATCACATTGATGAGGACGCTGCTGCTGCTCTGGATGGATGCTGCAATCAGGATGATCACCGACAGCAGCAGTAGCCGCAGAATTTTTCTTTTATTCAGCATTTTACATGGATGTCAGTTAATACAGAAATATTCACGATATTTTTCAAGTGAGAAGAAGAGTTTTGGTATTGAATTCGTTTTGTGTTGTTGTTGTTCTTGTTTTGATTTTCACCCAACAGCAACATTGGAACTATAAATGTTCATAAGGATTATTGCTTTTGACGAAATACTTCAGCATAGTCAACCAACCTACATATCTACCAACAAACATATATGTATATGTGTAGTCGTTTTTTATTTATTCTCATTCACTGGGCTTTCGCTTACAACTGGATCAATTTCAGAATTTCAGTTTTATTCTTTGGTCAGTTAACAGCTCTTTTGGTTACTTTGTGTAAATCCCCGTTGGTGCACCCCTTGCTACATTTTGCTACTGACAATTCCTTTTGCAGCATTTGACTTTGATGATGGCTATGATGATGGCCGCCGCAGTGTAGTTTGCTGACGCTGCCGCCTGTTGGTGTTGTTATTATTAACCTGGCCTTTAGCTGTTTCCGTCAATGCATTTCTTTTGGTTTTGTTTGTTCGTCTGAAAGCCCATATTCATCCTGCGTCCACTTCTGTCTCTCCGTGCGTCTGTCGGTTTTTGCGTTTGTGGTTTTGTTAAAAATTTGAATTGTCGTCTGCTCTTTTTAGGTAAAGATTTATGGCAATGTTGTTAAATTTTAATAAAATAAAAAATATTTTATTTTCTTGTTCTGTTTTGTTGTTGTTGTTGCTTTTTTTCGTGTGGTATTCTCAGATTTAACTTCAAACAGCAATATGGATATGCTGAATGTCATATGAGTAAGTGTGTATGTGCGTGTGACTGTGTCATCGAATAAGGATTTACGTAAATCACTTGATGGTTAAAGCGCACAAAAATATTCTCACAAATCCAAAAAAAGCAAAGAAAAAAAACAAAAAGTGAAGGGTTTTGCTACCAGCAACACCAACTATACAATTGGATGTGAAATTATGGCTTTCAGAAAAAAAACAAAATAATAAAATGCAGACATTCAAAATTAAGAACGACATTCCAATGGATATGGTCAGATGAATGGAAGTCTATGGAGACACCTAGTAAGTCATATATTTTTGGTATTTTATGACAACGTTTATTTATTCTGAACGGTGCTCCTGATCTGCTATATTAAATGTATAATATTTTGTCATTGATTGCCTATATAAATATAAAATATTGGGGGCAAATAATAGTTGCTACCTTCTTTGGTGGTTATGACCCATCTACATATGATGGTACTAAACTACCAAAAGATTGACCGATATTCCCCATCTTCGAACTTGAACATATTACGATGTGAAAAGTTTGTATGAAATCGATTACTCCCTCCGAGAGTTATCGTGCGCACCAGCCGGCCAGACAGACAGGCTCCAAATTGTATGAAATGGATTTGCACAATGAAAAGTGGGGTCTAAAATCTATATTTTTATGAGACACATTTTTGCCATATCAAAGTGTATGTACTCAAATTAGCCATAAGGCTGAGGGTATAAAAACTAACTTAGGTGCGCTGGGTGCATTGCATTTTATCCCAATTTTCTCCAGTTTGCAGAGCAAAAGCGTCTATGGTAGAACAGGAGGCCATCCTCTCCACAGAGCAAGCATAGCAAATTAAGTCTAGAGAGGTCTGTGTGTGGCAGGTGCTTACGAGCACCCAGCTCATCTGCATCCTCTATATAGTGAACGAAGTCCTCAACGATGCTATAGCATATATAATATATTATCTACAAACAGACACATATACAAGAATGCGAGATCACAAACAGTAATCTGCGCCTTTTCATAGGTCGAAAAAAGAGTGAGACCTATCAGAATTGCCCTACAACTGAATAGGGTGCAGACAACAGAATATTATGCCAACCAGACAGGAAACATATTTGACATCAGTTTTGGCCAAAATTTTAAGGTAGCTCACATATAACGAGACATGACCAATACACCCCACTTTTTGGTATTTTGGGGATTTTTTGAACATTTTTAAAATCATTAGAATAGAACGTTTCTTAATCGGTGTATTTTTTAAGTGCCAGTAACTTATGCTCCAGCTTCGTTGAAAATGTCTGCTGGTTATTAATTTATACATCCGAACAGGCTGTCAATGCATGGAAATGCCAAAGGAACAGCTACTACGCCACAATAATTCAAAATTTCATATCAATCTGACAAACATGAGGAGTTTGATGCACCATTTACTTAAAATCGGACGAAAATATATATGGAAGCTGCATCCAAATAAATATACTAATTTGAGTACGTTTTGTTCCTATCAGCCATATATTGGATATATAAGGACTTTGGTGCCATATATTGGTTCCTTGGTGCATCAATTACTTAAAATCAATCGATAATATGCACGGTAGCTATATCTAAATATCAACCGATTTTCACGAAACTCAGCACACATCATTCCCGACTCAATTCAAAACGCTATGCCAAATATCGTGCAAATCGAAACATATATAAGGACTTGGTGCACCTTTTGCATTAAATCGGACGAAAATATTTATGGGAGCTATATCTAGATCTGTAAAGATTTCCACGAAACTTGGCAGACATCACTCCAGGTTCAATTCAGTATGCCATGACAAATTTCGTCCAAATCGAAATATATATAGGGACTATGGTGCACCATTTACATGAAATCGGATGAAACTATATATGAGATTTATATCTAAATCTGGACCGATTTTCACGAAACTTGGGAGACATCAGTCTAGGCTCAATTCAGCAAGTTATGCCAAAGTTCATGCAAATCGAAAAATATATAGGGACTTTGGTTCACCATTTACATGAAATCGGACGAAACTATATATGGGAGCTATATCTAAATGTGAACCGATTTTTACGAAACTTGGCTGACAGGTTGAATTTAGTATGCCATGCTAAATTTCGTGCAAATCGAATGATATATAGGGACTTTGGTGCACCATTTACATGAAATCGGGCGAAACTATATATTGGAGCTATATCTAAATCTGAACCGATTTTCTCCAATTTCAATAGGGTTCGTCCTTGGGCCAAATAAGTGAACTGTGCCAAATTTCAAAGTCTTAAGTCTTTAACATGTTTTAAAAACATTTTCAGATAATTTTTTACCCACATTACTCACAATGATTTTACAAAATATTGTCTAAGACTATCATTATATTACCACAATTTATACTAAACTCTAGTCTATTCATAAAACATTACAACGCCAAAGGCATCCATTCTTCCCCTTTTGTCCATTGAAATTCCCATGACTTCTTCTATTTAATATTCTGCAACGGATTCTTCTGTTCTGATAAGTTTTGATCACGTTCGACACTTGTACAACAACAACAAAAACAAAATAGAATTCATAAAAAAATAAAAAATAATGCCGCAGGTGAAAACGGGGAAAATTATAAATAAATTTATGAATGTCATGTGCATACAAAAATGCTCGTATGTGTCAATGCAGAAAATATTCAAAGAAAAATATACAAATAATTTCTTAATTTTACTACGACTCTTCAATTTGTTGGCAACATGCGAATATGTGCATAAATAAATTATTAAAATGTGCTAAATGTGTCCAGACAAATGGTATGATGATCACGATAACTGAAACTACATGAAAACAAGGCATTGTCATGACGAAAATTGGGTCAGACAAATTTCTTGATAAACAAAAGGAAGTTAAGCATTTTAGCAAATCAAAATATTTTAATCAAAATCAGTAGAAATAATGAGAATCCTTCGCAGAACATAATTTGTGTTATATCCAAATATGTAGTCCAGTGACTCGACTTCGATTAAAATGGAGTGTTTGCAAATATCGTTATTCTCTTGTAAGTAACTTTCTGGGTATAATGGCCTCCATTAAATTTCTTGAGGATTCTCAGAACCCCAAATACAACAATTGTGTATATTAACATACTTGTAGTTGGAAGATTATGTAAACAATAATCTTCTCTTAACGAACGGTATACGGCTGTGATAGAATCATAATTGTTATGTCTTATGAGATAATTAAGCGATGTCAGACAAGTCTTCAGTCAAATTAGGAATATTTTTGTAAAACTTGTTCTACTTCGACAACGAGTCTTTGTGCGTCTTTTCCCTTCTAAAACGAGATTGCAACCTCCAAATATTCTACAAAAAATCTGCTCATAAGATTTTATATAGCCCCAATGATAAGAAGTCAATATTCCGATGTGAGTCAAAAAACAAACATTTTTTCCTTCACAGTTAAAAGAAAACCAGGAAACGATGGGTCTTTTTGAAAATATGTATAGAAACACTTTCTATGTCAATTTATGCTTATACGTCCGTGAGTCCATATTAAATTGTTAACAAAGTACAGGTCGCAAGTATGCTCCGAATGAACTGATATTTGGAACAGTTCACTTATTTGGCCCAAGGACGAACAATATTGAAATTGGAAAAATTGGTTCAGATTTAGATATAACTCCTATGTATATTTTTGTCCGATTTGATATAAATGGTGCACCAAACTTCCAAGGTTTGTCCAATTGCGGCAAAAATTTGCACAGCATACTGAATTAAATTCCGATTGAAGTATGTGAAGTTTTCCTGAAATCAGTTCAGATTTAGATATATCTTCCATATACATACATTTTCGTTCGATTTTGTGTAAAGCGTTCAGTAAACACCATAGAATTCTCTCGCTTTATATGAAATTGTTCATAGCGTATTAATTTTGGGTAGAATGATGTGGTATAATTTTCGTTGAATTCCATTCAGATATAGGTTCCATATATGTGTTTGTCTGATTTTATTTAAATTGTGACTAAATTTCCAATGTGTGTTCGATGAAGACGAAAATTCGAATACCACACTGTAATGAGTCTTAAATTAAACAAAAATAAGTTCAGATTTAGATCCCATATGTATTAGATTGGTGAAAAATAAATTCATTATTTTTATATGAACTATAGGACTTTATTTAACATGCTTCAGAATGTCTGATTTGAGCCAAATATGCTCCGTTTTGTTGTATGATTTGTAATTACATAATTCCTCTCTCATAGAAGTCCTGCTCTCTATTTCCAAAAAAACTCTAGTAGTCGATTTTCACAATCCTCCCTTGATACCAATTTTTTGTCATTAACGAAATTTTGCAATGCAAGAAAAATATGATAATCGCTTGGTACCAAGTCCGGACTGTATGGAGGATGCATTAGAACTTCCCTACCAAGCTCCCGAAATTTCTGTCGAGTCACTATAGATGTGTGTGACCTAGAGTTGTCCTGCTGCAACACGACACCTGGTCAATTGCTTCTTCAAACGGTCCAGTTGTTGTCAGTAGAGATCAGAATTTAGCACTTGGTCATATGGAAACACATCATAAATAGTCCCCTTCCAGTCCCGCCAAATGCATAGCAGAACCTTCTGACCGTTAGTCCTGGTTTGGCCACCGTTTGTGGTACTGACCCATGGTTCGTTTTGAGAATATGCATAGAATCACTTTCTGAGTCGATTTACGCATGTCCGTCCGACCGTCCATGTATTTTTATGAACAAAGTACTGGTCGCACTTATGATCTGATTTGGATGAAATTTGGCACAGTTCACTTATTTGGCCTAAGGACGAACCCCATTGAAAATTGAAAATCGCGAAGTTTTGTTAAAATCGGTTCAGATTTAGATATAGCTTCCATATATAGTTTCGTCTGATTTTATGTGAATGATGCACCAAACTCCCAATATTTTTCCGAATGAGCAAAATTTTGCATAGCGAATGCAATTGAGAAAAAAATATCTGCGATAAGGTTTGTTGAAATCGGTTCAGATTTTGATATAGGTCTTATATATATTTTCGTTCGATTTTATGTAAATGGTGCTCCGAAGAGCCTATGTTCGTTCGATTTACACGGGTTTTAAATTGTATTTAGAGTGGTAACAAAAAACATATGGTGTATGCAACGGTTGCTCTATTAGGCCCATGTGTTTATATATGGCTCTCATACATAATTTTACTCGATTTCATACAAATGTTACACCAACGAATCCAAGTCTGCCCGTTTGACATGCAATTTTTCATTGATTTCAGAATGGTATGTACATTGGGTTTTTTTTCAATTGGATCAAATGTCTATCTAGATCTCAATGGCCCTATCTACAGGATATTGTAGATATTAACATCTCTTGTATGTACCCAAAGTGGTTAAGGGTAGTAGGCACCGTCCGACTTTTGAAATTTCCTTACTGGTTTCTGTTAATTGGTGTGGCACCCAAACATAGAGCTTCTTTTTGATTCCAGCTTTTTGTAAATGGTTTGACACAGTTTTATAGTCGATTTTCAGGTTTCGTTTTTATCGACATTTTTCCCCAACCTAATATATATATTATAGAAATTTTGCATCTAATACCCAATGATTGTTCCATTGCACAGTGTATCGAACTAATAGCCTAGACAGACGACAGCCTTAATTTGCATTAACAGCCTTAATTCAAATTAACTTCTACATTATCCTCATTTTTATGTGTTGTTAATGCACAAAATCAAACCGAATTTATACTGAATTAGGCAATTTCAATATGGCAATGCTGTCGAAAATTAATTGTTTCTTGTCAAATTTATTTATATTTTTGAAAATAAAAATAAGAAATGAAGGCAAATTTCAACCATTTTTTTAAATTGGGAGCTGTTTTGCTAAGATCATAGTTGCTATTCCTCCTTTATGTCATGTATCTATTTCCTAAAGATGTAATCCCGAAAAATATCGAAACAAATGTAAGAAATTTTCATCCTACACACAGACAAACAATTGTTTTGAAGCAAAAAACTGTTTTGTAAATGCAGAAATTCTCGTCTGTCAGGGGTAAATATTAATTCAAATTAAGAAATATTAAATGCAAATTAAGGCTGTCGTCTGTCTATGGTATAAGTCTGGAATGACGGAATAATTGGTTTAAATTTAGATATACATCTGACTGTATATAATAAGAATCATAGAAGCATTATAATCCCCGTCCGACTTCTGAACATTTCTTACTGGTTCTAATAGCAAGTGATATGATATTCAATTTACCCTCAATTTATACTGAAATGCCTTCGAAATTGTGGTTATAAATGATTGTTAATTTCTTGAGTTTATTTTATTAATAATTTTTACACTTTTCACGTACCAATATTCGTGTGAATAACTGCCAATTTTACTTTTGTAAAAATATTTATATACTTTGTTTATGCAAAAATTATTTACATATGCATATGTTTATTATGTATGGTTATTTTTGCTTATTAATATTTAATAGTAATTCCTATGGATAGTGTCAGATAGAATAAAATAATATACACCAATCCTATAAGCATGAAATAGCTAACATACACACGTCCATCAGCCTATTTTCGATAGATGAATGGCACCAATGTTCCTGTGAATTATGAAGAATTATGTCTACATTGTGTTTTGTGATACGATGGTCTATGATCTGTGTATCAACGCCAAGTCTGTATGAATATGTGTACATGTACGTACATACATGTGTATTATCTGTTAAATAATACCGCATTATGAATATGCATTTTTCCTGATTATTAATGTAAAGGGGGTTACATACGAGTGATAGAAAATTACATTATCTAGATACTAGCGACTTTATAAGCATCTCAGCATATTTAATTCATCACAGAATATTGAAGTATATTTATTTGAATTGATAATACAGAAGACAAATGGTGTGTACCACCATTTTCAAACATAGTAATAATTACGCGATGTTTCACGGTCCAAAAACTTGATATCATGCCAATTACGACAACTCAAATAAAATATCACCTTTATTAATAGAAATATGTTTTTTTGTATATAATTATAAATGACATTGCATAAAATATGTATACTTGTGTCTTTTTAAGAATAATAAATTACAAAGTAGGTATAAGCAGCAATGATGTTGAATAATGTATTCAATTATTCGAACATGTGTGTAAAAAAATTGGTCAATCCGAATATCACATGCGCTGCCAAATGAAAACATGGATCAACGCGAACCATAGGTGATGACGAGCAACTGTAACGATATGCACAGTATATTGCTGGAGTATACTAACGTATTAAGGAATTGTTTATATATCAGAGCTCGCTCGAATTCGAGCGGGAGTACTCCAGCGATCAGTAAAAATAAACCAAGTATACTCTATTCTACTCTGTCACTCAAATAAGAGTGCAAGTACTTCGCTCGTTTTTGAGTGGGAGTGAAATACGTTCGAATTCGAACAGTGGAATCTTGCCGAGTACTAATTTTTTGGCACCGTTGTTTTTCTACACTCTTTTAAAACTTTTTGAAGGTTTTTATGTTTAAAAATATTTAATTAATTAAACCCCACGGTTGAATTATTGTTTTTATTTTTGTACAGGATGGGGATTATTTATTATGAGTTTGTTTCATATGGCCAAACGCTTAATTCTGATCTCTACTGTCTACAACTGGACCGTTTGAAGACAGCAATTGACCAGAAACGGCCAGAATTGGCCATCAGGTGAGGTGTCGTGTTCCACCAGAACAACGCTAGGTCACACACAAACAGGCATGCTTATTCTTTGGCCCGATCCCCTTCTCCAAGCAAAAATTCGAGGTGTTTTGGCCATAATTGCTGCCTCTGGAGCGACCAGAAAAATCGACAAAAATAACGTTTTTGGTCCATTTAATCCCTTAAATATTAACCGATCTTTTCCAAAAACAATAGGGGTCTTCATTGGCCAGAACCCCTCCTACATGCAAAATTTCGTGAAGATTGGTCCATAACTGTGGCCTGTATCGTGTTTACAAATTATAATGGACAGACGGACGGACACAGATGTCTAGATCGACTCATCTAGTCGATATATGACGATCGGTATACTTGAAGGTGAGTCTAGGACCAATATTTCGCGGCGTTACAAACTTTTGGGGCTGCACAAAGCAATAATACCCTGACAACATAGTTGTGTAGGATATAAAAAGATTTTTTGCCAATAGAGAGCAGGACTTCTATGAGAGAGGCATTATGACAAATCATACAACAAAACGGTTCAGATTTGGCCCAAATCGGACATTCCAAAGCATGTTAAATAAAGTCCTGTAGTTCATATAAAAATAATGGATGTAGTTCATATAAAAATTTTGACATAGCTTCTGAATTAAGGTAACCCCCCCCCCCCCCCCCCCCCCCCCCCCCCATTCTCGATTTTAATTTTTCAAGATTTTCAAAGGGCTGGTAAATCAATACCAATGCCCGTTAAGGTTTGTAACTTTGCATATATATATTTGAAGATTTAAAATAGAAGAAAAATAATTATCAAAAATTTTGTTATTGTTTTTTGTAATTAAATAAAAGTCCTTATTTTTGATGGCTGGAATGATAACATCGTAATCTGAAAATTCCAACGGTGTTAAAAAGAGTACACGTCTGGCCCTCGTATGAACTAGGATTATTGACTTCGCTCTAAAATTAACAAAATGGTGGACCTTTGAAAAAATATTTTTGGAAAATCGGCGATTTTTTTACCAAAAATCAAGTTAAACCAGTAAGGAATGTAGTAAAGTCGGACGGGGCCGACTATATGATACCCTTCACCACTATGGGTATATTTTAATAATGCATCCTAACAGAAGGGCCAATAACATGAATTTGGATGAAATATGAAATATAAAATATGTGACCATTATATAAATGTGAACCGACTTAGATCAATCCATAAACATGTCATTCGTTTGTTACAATGGGAAAAAATTATGTAAGTCGATTTAAAGAAAATATCAATCGTGCACCCGTTGAATATTTGAAACCCAATTAACACGAAACCGGTCGGAAATATAGATGGGCTATATCTTAACTTCTACAAGCGATTACGTCATTCTATTCTGAAAAACAAACATGAACAGATTGGTGCACCATTTACTTAAAATCGGATGAAAATAGATATGGAAGCTATATCCAATTAGGAAACGATTTCAAAGGAACTTGTCACAGGATAGGTAAGATTAATTTCAACACGTTTTGTTCCTAATGGACATATTTTGGGTCCTACTAAAAATCGGACGGAACTATATGGGAGCTATATCTAAATCTGGAGGGATTCCAACAAAACTTGACACACATTTGGATATAAGTACGTTGTGCAAAATGGTAATCGACCTAACTTTGGGTCTTAAAATCGTACGTAAATTCAGTACGCTATGTCAAATTTCGTGCAAAATTAGAAATATAGGGGATCTATATCTAAATCTGAAACGACTTTCACGAAACTTAACACACGTCATTCTGGACTTAATTCAGTACGCTATGCCAAATTTCGTCCAAATCGAACGATATATAGGGACTTCAGTACACCATTTACATTAAATCAGCGGAAAATATACATGGGAGCTATATATAAATCTGAACCGATTTTCAAGAAATTTTACCCACATCATTCTAGTCTCTATTCAGTACGCTATGCCAAATTTCGTCCAAATTGAAAGGTATATAGAGACTTTGGTACATTTACATTACATTAAATCGGACGAAAATATATATGGGAGCTATATCTAAATCTGAACCGATTTTCAGGAAACTTAACACACATCATTCTGGACCCAATTCAGTACCTTATGCCAAATTTCGTGCAAATCCAAAGATATAAAGGGACTTTGGAGACCCATTTACCTTTAATCGGACGAAAATATATATGAGAGCTATATATAAGTCTGACCCAATTTTCTCGAACCTTGGCACACGTCACTTTTGATCTAATTCAGTACTTTATGCCAAATTTCGTGCAAATCGAAAGATGTATAGGTACTTTGGTGACGGACAGATGGACGGACGGACGGACATGCATAAATCGACTCAGAAAGTGATTCTATGCATATTCTCAAAAGGAACCATGTGTCTATCTCGTTTCCTTTTGCCTGTTACAAACATATGCACAAAGACATAATACCCTGTACCACAGTGTGGTGAAGGTTATAAAAATAAGGAAGATCTTTACCGATTGGTTTTATCCTAGATTGTACGATAGCTATACACTCACAGAGAAACGTGTAAAAATTTGAAATCGAATGGGTTACTAGTTTTTGAGTTATCGTGCCCGCCATTCACAAAAAATGTTTAGAGAAAAACGCGTTTTAAAT
Organism: Musca vetustissima; assembly: GCF_032173495.1. NCBI lineage: Eukaryota > Metazoa > Arthropoda > Insecta > Diptera > Muscidae > Musca > Musca vetustissima. The sequence goes on along the minus strand of NW_026878593.1, from coordinate 10,689 downwards.
TTGAGAAGCCCTTCAGTCGTCACTTGATGCTGACTCAATAAATCGGCTATATCTTCATGAGTTCTTGAGATTTTCACTTGAAATTTTGTAGGGACATTGATTAATTAGTGTAGATTCGAATTATATTAACAACATTTTTGACCCCGAGAATGGGGGGGTACCCTTAAGTCTAGATTGCTGTGTGTTAAGTTTTATGGAAATCAGTTCAGATTTAGATATATCTTCCATATATATTTTCTCCCGATTTAATGTAAATGGCGCACCACTGTCCCTATATATTATACAATTTGCACGAAATTTTGTATAGCGTACTGAATTAAGTGTAGAATGTTGTGTGTTAAGTTTCGTGAAAATATGTTCAGATTTAGATATATGTATCTTTCTATGTCCGATTGGCACACAATTTTATACAAATAATTAAAGTTTCGTTGAAATCGGATCAGATAAATCCCTCGTTGAAATCCCTCGAAAAATTTGTTAGAATGCATAAATAGAATATACCCTTATTGGTTACATATGCCCTATATAGGGGTCCGAAATACTTAGGCATTTTGAAAGCCCGTCTCATGATTGAAGGTTTAGTAACAAATATCTTACAAAAGTGCAAATATGTAATTTTGTGGCGTAGGGTGCAAAAATATTATATATTTTTGTTGTCATTATTTTTCCATATTTTCCATTGTTCAACGCTGATTGTTTAATTTATGTTCATCACCATTGTGTGTTGTTTTTCTATTTATTATGCAAATAATGTTGTTGTGAAGTAGTTGTGTTTATTTTTTCGAACAGTAAAGATGCGCCTATAGTTCGGTCGCTTTGTCACTCGTTCAGTTACATTTCATCAAATCGTTATGTGAGCTATCAATTGGAACCACTGTCGCTATGCAGCAAAAATGTCCAACTAAGGAGACGGGTAGTTTTTGGATAGATGACTGGCTGCAACGTTTCGCGGTATAATAAACTGACCATTTGTTGATGTCAATGTCGCATTTTGTGCGGTACAACGGTGTTATGTTGGTGTTTCCAACAATATTTTCATTTTTTTTCTCGTAATTATGACAATATTTTTTCCAACTATTTATTTGTTGTTTTTGCATTGAGGCTCTCTACGTATTGTCCCACCATTCCAAGTAGTCCCATTGTACGCTTGTAATATTGAATATACTTTTGCATATTAATGCCATAAATATGTGTTACGTACGGCACTAACTGCTAAGTTAGTTTGATGATACTGCAGCCAGCTACTGCAGTTTGATCGGTCGGTAGGTAGGTATGTATGTCTGTTTGTAACCATGCATTTATAGTGAATTTTTGTTGTATTTATTATTAGTGCAAAACTCTCTTATCTGTGACAGCAATCAATTGTTTTGCAGTGGAAATTATTAGACTTGATTTGCATGAAAATGTCGGAGAAATTTATAATGAATTCTATTTAAATATTATAATGAATACCACAATGCATGGGGTTATTATTGTGTTTTTGCATAACGGAAGGGCTATTAAAAAATAAAAATATTTTTATGACAATAAAATTGCATAATTAGTTTTTTTTTTCCTAAAAAAGTAACTCCATGTGAACTTCGGATAACTGAAACGACACCTTTTGCTCATTTTGAATTTTAATTATTAATATAATATGTATGGAATATTTCCCAGTTGTCCCTTATTGTAGAGAGTTATATAGTGACTTCAACAAGCGGGCATTAATACATAGAATAATCTACTAAAAAATATCAATAAAACATTGCATAGTTGGTTCATATATTTTCCTTAAATTTTAAGTAAATGATACACCAATGAACCTTAATATGCTCCATATAGTCGGAATGGGCCGACTATATAATACTCTTCACCACTTTGGGTATATTCTACATATGTATCCTAACAGACGTCGCCTTTTCGAAGGAACATTGACGTGAAATTGAACGAACCTAAATACTGGCAATGGATAAACCACCTAACATAAATCCCTACATATATCATTCTAAATTTTGTAAATCTATTTAAAGCAAACTTGACACACGTTATTTGGTATGCTGCACTTTTTAAAATTGAATCTCAATAAGACACCAATTGATTATTTGGTGTACAATTAACATGAATAGGTCGAAATTATATAAGCTATATCTACATCTGAACTGATTTCAAGGAAACTTGCTAGAGATTAATTTATATAGTGTCAATCCGCCTAGATATGGGTCTTTAGTGCACTATTTACATAAAATCGGACGAATATATAATATATAATCTATATATAAGGTATATGTAAATCTGAACCGATTTCAAACCAGTAAAGAAAGTAGTAAAGTCGGACGGGGCCGCCTATATGATACCCTTCACCACTTTGGGTATATTCAACAGATGAATCCTAACATTGTAAATTAATTTAAAGCAAATATCAATCGGATACCCGTTAAATATTTGGATAAATATCTGATAAACATGAGAAGTTTGGTACTTAAAATCGGACGAAAATATATATATAAAAGCTATATTGAATAATAAACCGACTTAATCGAAACTTGTCACAGGTTAGGTTATACAAATTTCAGTATGTTTTGTGCATATGGCCACATTTCGAGTTCTTGGTGCATCATTTACTTAAAATCAGGAGAAAATATATATGGTAGCTCTATCCAAAATTGAACCGATTTCAACCAAAACATTCCACATGCTGGGTTATATTAACTTCAGTATATTGTGCAAAATCGGCCTAACGTTGGGTCTTTGGTGTACCATTTAAAAAAAAATCGGACAAAACTATATATGGGAGTTATATCTAAATCGGAAACGATTCCTATAAAATTTTGAAAACGTTGGGTAATATAAATTTCAGAACATTGTGCAAAAGTTTGTAGCAAACGGCTTTGGGTCTTTTGTGTACCTTTTACTTAAAATCGGATGAAAATATCTCTAGGAGCTATATCTAAATCTGAACCAATTTCAACAAAACTTAGCACATAGTATCATCACTATGTTGTGCAAAATTTTGTGCCAATCGGACCCACCTGGGGGGTTTGGTGTAGAATTTATATCTATCTTCTAGGTTATACAAAATTCAATACGTTATCCAAAATTCTGTGTCAATTTTGTGTAAAATCTGACGAAAATATATATGTAGAAGCTATATCTAACTCTGAACCGATTTCAACGAGACTTGCCAGAGATTAATATATATTAAATACATTTCATTGTACAAAATTTTGTGGCAATCGGACAAACTTTGGGTCTTTAGTACACAATTTACATAAAATCGGAAGAAAATATATATAGGAGCTACATTAAATCCACAGAGAACATATATGAGAGCTATATCTATATCTCAACTGATTTCACGACGTAACGTAAAACCCATCATTCTACACTTTATTCAGTACGCTATGGCAAATTTCGTGCAAGTAGAAAGATATATGTGGACTTTGGTGCACAATTTACTCTAAATCGGACGAATATATATATATATATATATATATATATATATGGGAGCTGTAACCAAATCTAAATCAATTTTCGCGAAACTTAACACACATCATTCTAGACCTAATTCATTACCCTATGCAAAATTTCGTGCAAATCTAAAGATGTATAGGGACTTTGGTGCATCGTTTACATAAAATCGGACGAAACTATATACGGGAGCTATATCTAAATCTGAACCGATTTCCACGAAACTCAGCACACATCATTCTAGACTTAATTGAGTACGCTATGCCAAATTTCGGGCAAATCGAAATATATATGGGGACTTCGGTACACCATTTACCTTAAATCGACAAAAATATATATGGGAGCTTTATCTAAATCTGAACCGATTTTTCTCAATTTCAATAGGGTTCGTCCTTGGGCCAAATAAGTGAGCTGTGTCAAGTTTCATCCAAATCGGATCATAAATGTGACCTGTACTATGTTTACAATTTAACATCTACAGACGGACGGACGGACATGCATAAATCGACTCAGAAAGTGATTCTATGCATATTCTCAAAAGGAACCATGTGTCTATCTCGTTTCATTTTGCCTGTTACAAACATATGCACAAAAACATAATACCCTGTACCACAGTGTGGTGAAGGGTATAAATATATATGAAATATTTCCTAGTTGCCCCTTATTGTAGCGAGTTATATAGTGACTTCAACAGGCGGGCATTATATATATATATATATATATATATTAAAAAATTCGACGAAAATGTCGATAAAATCGGAGAAATTATCAAAGTCCACCGGCATGTTAGCAGTCGTAACATCGCCCAGGAGTTAAAAATCGAACATAATACTGTTTTAAACCATTTACACACCAATTACCAGAAAACCAAACGGAATAAGATAGACCCATCTCTTAAACGGTTGGTGACTGGTGATAAGAAATGGATCATATACGATAACAAGCGATTATCATCTTTTCTTGTATTGTAAAATTTCTTTAATGATAAACTAGTAAAGAAGGCTCAAAAGTCGGACGGGGCCGACTATATGATACCCTTCACCACTTTGGGTACATACAAGAGATGTTCATATGTACAATATTTTTAGATAGAATAGACATAGCATCTTTAGAGGACCATTGAAATGGAATAGGACGAAATTAATTGCGTGAAGTTAATAGATATTTGAACTAAATTAAAACAACCCATACACATGTCAATCTGTAAGTTTTGAAAAATGGAATGTCAATCATCAAGCAAAATATGTATAAGATCTATATATAAATGGACGGATGCTGCCACACAGTGCGCTATCCAACATTTATCTCGACACAAAGTGCAATACACGTTATTCTAGGTTCGATTTGGGGCGTTGTGCAATAAGTCGTCCTAAGCGGACAAACTTTAATTACATGATACATCATTTCGGACGCATATATAGTTTGGTCTAAAGCTATATCTAAAACTGAACCGAATCCATCAAAACTTGGCATACACCAGTATGGACCTAATTCAGTACCCTGTGCAAAATGTCAAATGCCTTAATCGGACCAAAATAAAATCAGACGATACTATATATGGGAGCTGTACCTGAATCTGAACCGATTTCAACAAAAATTGGCGTACATCAATATGGGCCTAATTCAGGACGCTGTGTAAAATTTGTATCTCAATCGGACCAATATTGGCAATATGGCGTTCCATTTAAATAAAATTTTACGAAACTATACATGGGAGCTACATCTAACTCTGAAACGATTTTAACAAAGCTTGGCATACATCAATCTAGACCGCATTCAGTGCTCTGTGCAAAATTTTGCCTCAATCGGTCCAACAATGAAAGTTTGGTGCACTATTTACATAAAATCGGACGAAACTATATATGGGAGCTATATCGAAATCTAAATCGATTTTCTCCAATTTCAATAGGGTTCGTCCTTGGGCTAAATAAGTGAACTGTGCCAAATTTCATCCAAATCGGATCATAAATGCGACCTATATTTTGTTCACAAAAATACGTATATGCATAAATCGACTCAGAAAGTGATTCTATGTATATTCTCAAAATGAACCATGGGTCTTTCTCGATTCCTTGTGCCTGTTACAAACATAAGCACAAAGACATAATACCCTGTACCAAAGTGTGGTGAAGGGTATACAAATTGGTATCTAGGGAGGATTGTGAAAATCGACTACTAGAGTTTTCTATGAGAGGTGCATTATGAAGTTACCTTTCAAATTGCAACAAAGCATACAACAAAACGGCATACCATACTTCCGAATTAAGTATAAAATGGTATTTGTGCAGTTTGCCTAAATTTGTGCTGGTTTAAAATAATTTTCATATATATTTTCGGGTAATTTCATGCAACTGATGCACCAATGATACGAAATTCTGCATATATTTCCGAATTAAGTATAGAATATAATGTATAATTTTTAATGCATTACAATAAGATTCGTAGAACACATCAATCCTTAAGCTGTCTAAATTATCTTTGGGTCTCTAATATATTGTAAAGAATGAACACCGTATTATAAATGGTATCCCTTCTACCTCAGCCACCGTTGCAATTCAATAATAAATTCAACGCTACCAAAAACAATAACACTTGTTTTTATTATCATTATAGCATTTATCGTGATTGTATCTACAAGTATTTACTTTAATTGACATATTCCACTCCCAGATTTCTACTTCAATAGCATCTTCAATAGTCCGATATTCCAATTTGTATTTTTCATAGGTAATTGTATTGTTTTTCATCATCCAGTGATTCAATTCAATTATTAATACAATAAATGCATTATTAATATTTAAATTGTAACAATTCCAAACACACCTCAACTCAATGACAATACAAAAAAAAAAAAAAAAAACAACAACAAATCAGCAACAATATGAACAGGTGCGGCAACAGACAGACATGAAATATCGAACACAAAATGTACGCACCGTTTTGTCCACCTATTCAATGGAATATTTTTTTTTTTGGTCTTCCAGCCACACACACCCCCTTTCAAAATTTGAAATGAAATCGACATCAATCATGCTGAACCTCACTCTGGACGCAACGAACGGTTATCGCACTTAAGAGTCACTTAACTCATTATAAAGTAGTCGGTGAGGTTGTCTCATGGTTTTGACTATTACAATTTTGACAATTTGTTTCGTTTTTAATTTTTTTATTTATGTTTTTTCCCCCGATTATCGATTATTTTTAGATTTAGCAAACAATTATAACTAGCCTAACACGTCGAGCATAAATTATAACAAAGGTTCAGTTAGAGGAGGGGGAAATTATCTGAAATAAAAATATCGATTTTATGCATGAGAAACGAACAAAACAAAAAACCCAGAGTGTCTGCCCTTTTCCCACAGTACAATAACAACTGGTCGCAATATAGCGAATAGTAAGAGTTAACAGTGTTTCGAAATACAAAAAAATAAAATCAGTCATTGAGATCCGACATTTTGTATAGAAAAATAATACTCAGTCATTAAGGTTTGAAATTTGTCCATTATTTTATGATGTTTTTTGTAGGACAAAATCTTTAGGAACTGAGATCTAATTATTTTCTAAAAAATCTTGGGAACTGGGATATTTTTCTTTAAAAAATGCCCCCGTTATTGAGGCCGTTTTTTTTTTTTTTTTTTGCAAGGAAAAATCTCAATTTTTGAGAGGTGAGCTTGGATTTTTCAAAAGAAAAGCATACAACGAGTGGTTTTGTCTAAGGCTGAAGTAAGCTCAGTCGCAGCCAGGGTCAACTCAAGGACCCACAAACCTTAAGTTAAAAACACGAGTGGTAAAAGTTAAATTCTTTATTGTAATATTTCTGTGTTTAGATAGAGAGTAACATTCGGGATCTTCAATACGATGGAGTTCTTAATTCGTTGGTTGTCGTTTCAGTGTGTTGGAACTCGTTCTGCCGGGCTGATGGGGTGACTGTAGTAGTCGGCTCGGGTTGAAGTAGTCTACTGGGGTTGAAGTAGTCGACTCGGGTTGAAGTAGTCGACTGGGGTTGAAGTAGTCGACTGGGGTTGAAGTAGTCGGCTCGGATTGAAGTAGTCGACTCGGGTTGAAGTAGTCGACTCGGATTATAGTAGTCGGCTCTGGTTGAAGTAGTCGACTCGGATTATAGTAGTCGGCTCTGGTTGAAGTAGTCGACTCGGATTATAGTAGTCGGCTCTGGTTGTAGTAGTCGGTTCGGGTTGAAGTAGTGGGCTCGGGTTAAAGTAGTCGGCTCGGGTTGAAGTAGTCGACTCGGGTTGTAGTAGTCGGCTCGTGTTGAAGTAGTCGACTCGTCTTATAGTAGTCGGCTCGGGATGTAGTAGACAACTCGGGTTGTAGTAGTCGGCTCGTGTTGAAGTAGTCGGTGGGGCCCTTCGTTCAAACTCCTTCTGAAACGAGAAGAGTTATATAGAAGCGAACGGATCGCAGGAAGCGAACGAATCGTAGGAAGCGATCGAATCGCAGGAAGCGAACGAAGCGCAAGTTGAAGGCTTCGGCTTTGTTTGGTACAAGGTACTGCGACTGCGGACACTGCCACAAGTCGATTTCGCCCGTACTTGGTCTAACTCCAGCACTCACAATTTCTGTCGATGAAAACTGGAACACTTATCAGTACGACAACGCAATATTAACGAGAGGGATATGTAATAAGATGGTGTGAAATATAGCGGTCACGTTACAAGCATTCCTTATGAACAGAGTTCTATTTTTTTTTTTTTTTTACCGAACATCAATTTTTTGTGTGGAGCAAAACCCTCAAGAAATGAGGTCTAATTTTAAAATAAAATCAACTGAATTCTATAGAAAACAGTAAGGAAAGCCCAAAAGTCGGACGGGGCCGACTTTATGATACCCTTCACCACTTTTGTCTCAATCGGAGACATATTCTGAGTATGGTGCAACATTTACATAAATCGGACAAAACTATATATGGAAGCTATATCTAAATCTGAACCGATTTCAACAAAACGACACAGATATCAAAGCGGACTTTGATGGCGGGCATGATAACTCCTCACTGAAACATCGGAATCCGAAAATTCCAACGGTGTTAGAAAGAGTACATGTCTGGCTCTCGTATGAATTGATTGACTTCGCACATCAATTAACAAAATGGCGGAACTTTGACTTTTTTTAGAAAATCTACCATTTTTGACCACAAACTAAGTAAACAAATAATAACGAAGATCTTTACCAATTGGCTTTATCCTAGTTCATACGATAGCTACACACTCCCAGAGAAACGTGAAAAAATTTGAAACCGATTGGATTATTAGTTGAAAGTTTGAGAACCACTCTTGTCTTCACTTGATGCTGACACAATAAATCGGCTATACCTTCAAGAGTTCTTGAGTTTTTCACTTGAAATTTGGTAGAGACATTCTTGAAATGGAACCGAGAATGGGGGGTCCCCTTAATTCAGTACGATGTGCAAAATTTTTCTCAATGAAAAAATATTCCGTGTCAGGTGCTCACAAAATACATGGACGTACAGACGGACATGCATAAATCGACTCAGAAAGTGATTCTATGCATATTCTCAAAAGGAAGCACGGGTCTATCTCGATTCCTTTTGCCTTTTACAAACATATGCACAAAGACATAAAAAATAAACTGAGGATTATTTTTTTATATAGAAAAAAAAATCCTCAACAAAAACTATATAAAAATTCCGGCGTTTTTAGTGTGTACGAAGCTCTTTTGTAACAAACTTAAATTTAAGTAAATTTTTGGAAATAAATCATATATTAGTTTTCCTTCCCACAATGCATTTTTGAATGATAGCCTAATCCCGATATGTATATAAGCCGGATAAATTACAACATGGCCGAGAATGTTTAATATTAAATATATGGTATTGAATATTAATATTAAATATATGCTCAGCCATTAAGATTTGTCCGAAAAAAATCCTCAGCCTACCTGCAACAGAATACTGTGCATTCATTCATACAATAAATGAATGACCGCTATGAACTAAATACAGTGGCACAAATTGTACGCAATCGAATTGCCGCATATTCCACACATTAACATAAAATCATAATCACACGTTTATTAAACAACCATCATCAAACATTCATAACCATTGTCATACGTGTGTGTAAGTCTGTCTATATGTCTTTCTCTCGGTACAAAATAAAAACATTAAAATCCTATCATAAATTCATCATAAATGTTGTCGGTCGTGTTATCGCTGATGTTGCCACCGTTTTTACCTCCGATTTGCTGTGTCACTATTATGCGTGCAATGCCTTTGGCATAATAATTGTCCATAGACTGAAGCGAGCAAGCGACTAGTGTTGGTTCCCGCCAACCGACTTTGTCATGCTATAGCGAGTGGCCGCACTGTGATATTTCTACGATGGTCCCAACACGCCAAAGAGAATCCATAATAAATTTGCCTTAACGACCAACACTCAGTCACTCATTGGATTTCAATCGTTCATCATAATAAAAATTATCGAAATGAAAATTGAAACATGACATTTAACATATGTTTTTGTAGCGTTGAATGTTGTTGTTGCTGTTGCTTGTTGGCAGCGGTTGTTTTGTGTGGTTACATTTCACGTTATTCCCCAAAAATACGAAAAATGAATCCGAAAATTATGAATTCATTAAACGTTTTTGGCATGATTAGTTTGTTTTAATTTCATAAATTCGCCAAAGCGAAATTGTGCCTGGGAATGAGTGTGGATAAATGAATGAATGAATTTTGTGATTTCATTTTTTTGCCTATCATAAATGAAATATTGGGGCCTGAGTGAATGGTTTTTGCACTGGCATTTAAAAATTCCCGAACAGTAAGCGAAAGGTACTTTAAATATTTATCACAATCTAAAATGTTAATAAAGAATATTTATTTTCAGATTTCATTCTACTGAATTGGTTCCGGGTTGTGTTAACTTATTTTAATAAAACTTATCGTAGATACCAGAAAATATTGAAGAAAATAAATGAAAAAATATGTAAATAAAAGTTGAGTTAGATTTTGACATCCAGACCCGAAAATTTCAATATAAATGATCAACATCTATTATTTTTCAAGTGCTATTTGAGACACGCAAAGTCAATAGAGATCAGTTTTACCACCATTGCTATACAACATATTCATACTCAAAAAGGATGAAGTATATTTTTGAAAGAACTTCAATTGTGAATAGGGATTTCCGTACCAACTATTCTTCTGTCTCTTGAGCTGATATATCAAAATCTCAAATTGAAAGAATATGAAGTATTGAAGTATTT